>NC_056734.1:350188285-350292327 GCF_019279795.1 Protopterus annectens | reverse complement strand
GCCGTCATAACATTTGTATCGCACATTTTAATATTCATATGTTTGTGGGATTGTGTTCTACAGTATGGCCTGTCTGGTTGTATTGCAGATGTGTATACATGTTTTTCTGTTTCTTTCTGCTTCACCAGGTGCTCCCTCGTACACCTCCGGTTCACCTATTCTGCATACGACACAGTGTCGCCTTGGAAGATTATACCATTACCCATCCCCCCACACACACACATATTCCTGACACTCCATCATCACTGCTTTGGTTGATGGCCCATGACACGGTCAAGGTAACACATTGCATACCCTACATATATCAGGTACCTGTATGGTTGTGTGGACTACCCTGCCATGTTTGACTTTCCACATGCTATACCTCACGCACATAGGTACACGTCCATACTTAACTTTCATGACATGGTTGGTATACCTGGGTAATACCCGTTCAACTGTGACACATCCTGACAAGTTCGGCTTGGACCGCTGATGTGCGGATTTTGGCCGACTGTTCTAATCATTGGTAGGATGCCACCTTTTCCTATGTCCAGGATGGGATATATTCCGGACACATATCCGAATGTACTGGACAACACGTACCCACAGTGCTACGGATAATACTGCTCCTTTCAGCCTACATGTTGCCTTATTGTTGTAGCAATTTATATGCTCCTTTTGTTTCGTTTACATGCTTATTCTATTTCCTGTCACATTTGGTATGTGAAATACAGACATACCTATTGTATGTGACTATTACATGCGTTGTGAGATATAATTTGGTCATACGGTCGCTAGATATGTACATTTATCATGTTTTTTGTTATGGACACATCTGCCCAGCTATGTACCCTCCCTCACAATATGGGTCAGCTGGTGACCCTGACCATTGGGCTGGACGTACCTATTGGCAGCGCGCTAACATATGATGGGTTTCACTTCCACTTGGTATAACTATCTACACTGCGTTGGACTACGGGCACACGGTTTTCAATGTCATTTGTTCGCGGGATAGGGACCCGTTATTCCCTACCGTGCATTTGTGTTTGCTTCTTCATTTTGTGTTCGCAGGAATTGTCTTGCATGCTTTGCATACGTTTCAGTATCCACGGACACTGACAGATGTGATTACTATTGCTTGCAAATTGTTATATGCAAGCATTTTAGGTTGCACGTTGACAGCTGACATTTCCATGCCTCTGTGCGGCACTTCGACACGCCCTATGCACTCGCGCTCCTTTCCTATGCACGTGGCTGTGGCAGCAGCACGCCTTCATTAATATGCATTCGGTGCTACTGCGCCATCTTCACGCAGCACGGTCAGCGCAAGCCTAATGCTGGCCTTGCGCCGAGCTTCATGAATCCCGGGGAACATTTTCATTAATATATTTTTGTTTCAAAGAAAAAGTTGTCATAGCTTGTCTTCTAACTTGCTTCACCCAAAGACACATTAGTTTTGCAAATCCAGAATTACAAAAAATAAACATTGGGCCAGTTATTTCATTCACATACAGCCTCAGTGCCAACTGCCTGTCCAGAATAGCTGGTTTAGCCATTCTAGGATAAAAAACAATTATTGTTTTTGCAAAACAAAAATGCAGTAATGTAATCTCAGCTTGTATTCAAGCTTGTTTACCCAAAACACATTAGTCCTGCAAAGTTAGAATTAAAATAGCAAACAGTGGGTCAACCATTTCATCCACATACAATCCCCATACTCACTGTCTGTCCACAGTATCTGGTTTGACCCTGCCAGATTAAAAAAAAAGAATAATTGTGTAATTGTGTTAATGTATTTTGTTCATATAAACAATTGTCACAGTTTGCATCCCATCGTACTTCACACAAATGCACCTTAGTCTTGCAAAGCTAGAATTACAGCTACAAAACATCAGGGACAATATCTACAATCATAAACAGCCCTCATAACCATAACATAAAAAATGCATTAAAATACATTATTTTACAGACCAGTAATTACAGCTTGTATTCCTGCTTGCTTCACCCAAATACATATTAATCTTGCAAAACCAGAATTATAACAGCAAAAAGCTAGGGTCAGTCATTTCATCAACAGACAGTCCTCATACCCTTTAACAACTCATTAATGTGTTATTGTTTCACAGAAGCAGTAATCATAGCTTATACTCCAGTTTGCTTCACCCAAATATACATTAGTCCTCCAAAGTTAGAATTAGAACAGCAAACAGCAGGGCTGGTCATTTCATCTAAAGAAAGTTCCTAAGTCAATTGTCTACCGACAGTATCTGGTTTGATCCTGTAGGATAAACAAAAAATATTTTATTTATTTATTTATTTGCAGTTGGTTTACCTGGATAGTCCATTGGGCCAAAGGAACCAGTTTTCAATGGAGTCCTGGGGAGAAAAGCTCCAAAAACAAGTAGCAAGGTTACAATAAGGTATTTGGTTACAATTATTCAATTACTATGTACTAGTAAAAAAAAAATGAAGGAAACTTAGAAATACAGCAGGCTAGTGAAACAAATATATACAGATATTACAATCTTGTATAGCTGAAAATAAAAAGTTTACAATATAGAAAACTGAGAAGCTTTTACAACTTAGGGCAGGCTACACTTGAGGTATCTTTCATGCATTCAGGATGCATAGTTTAATACAAGCAAGAGAAAGAAAAATGAGCTGACATAGAATTTTTACAGTCTAGAAACTGATAAGCTTTTTCATCTTAGGGTATGTTACAGTTAAGAGGTACCTTTCAAGTATTTAGAATAATGTATTTCTGTCTCAGTCTGTATTCCAGCTCGCTTGACCCAAATGCACATTAGTAAAGCAACATAATCATTACAAGAGCAAACAACAGGGCCAATTTTTCATCTACAGAGAGCCCCAAAACCCATTGCTATCCACAGTATCTGGATTTACCCTGCCAAGTTAAAGCAACACATAAATAATGGTAACACGAATGTCTTTTTCACATAAACAGTAATTACAACTTGAATTCCATCTTACTTCATCCAAGTACACATTAGTTTGGTAAAGGCATAATTACAACAGCAAATATAATCCACAATTTCATCCACAAACATCCCCTATACCTGCTGCCTACCTAAAGCATCTATCAGGTTAAAAAGTAATAACTGTGTAGTTTTGCTGCACAAAATCAGCAGTCACAGCTTGTATTCCAACTTGCTTCATCCAACTGCACTTTAGTCTTGCAATGCCAACATTATAATATCAGACTCACAGGAGGACCAGTGATTTAATCTACAAATAGCCCTAGACTCTTTGCTACCCACTATCTGTTTTGACCTTGCCAGCAATAAAAAAAAAAAAAAACTTAACCTGCTACTATCTAGAGAAATTCCAGGAGCAACTTTTTCTGTGCAAGACAAAAAAAAAAAACACTCATTCAATGTGTGTGCTCCACTTTATCATAAAAATAACTGCATCTAGGAACTAGTGGCAGAAAATTAGCTCCTAAGTCTTTATCGTGACAATTTATTTGGGCCGGAAGATTGAACAATGTACAATTGGTTGGAGTACACATTTAATAGGGAGGGAGTTTTTCCAAGACAAACAGCTATGGAAAAAGTAAATATAGGTATCGAATTCCTTTGGCAATAGGTGCGACCAAACTTGCAAATAACCACGAGAATAGTGCTACCGCATTTGCAAGTACAGTAGCCAAAAAACTTACAGAAAGTGGGACTTCAAGGTGCAGTAACATATTTTAACATAACATGACGGTCAAACAACCTTTGTATACATCATAGGTTCATAGGCAAGTACTAATCTGCCCTTGTGGGAAATTAAGTTTCTCCAGTTTTCCCCCAAAGGTATTCACTGTACTGCACTTTTAAACTGTGTATTACTGAATTGCCACCTAGTTTTAACTGTTTTTTGCCGGTTCACTATTTCAACTGTTTGCTGTTTGAGACTGTTTTTCCTGCACTACTGTATTTTCTATTACTTGTGTATTTTATAGCATAGGCTAGATTCACATTTGCTGAATGTAGATTGTGTGGCGTTATCTGAGCACTAAAACAAACCAGCTTACATTAAGAGGGACCCCTGCACCCTTGTGGCAGAAGAATGCAGTCAAGGACCCATCTAAGTTGGGGATTATTGGAATAAGGCTCAGTATTGAGCATTTCCATTGGCCATCTTGTTTGAAAATTGCTTAACTTAGCTTGTATTTATGCACCAAGTTTGCACGTAGTGCAGTGGGGGTTAGTACTCCCATTATAGAAGCAAAGACTTAGAAAGTCAGTTTTACCCTGGATAGCTGCTTGTGAACCATCCTAGGCTTCCCTGTTTCTCTGTGAGCTACACAGTTGACCACTGCTGCCGGGAGAGCAATTCAGCAGTGCATTTTTTTAGGCATCTACACAGGCACCCACTCCCAAACCTCCATAGTTTAGTTGACTTTACTAGTCACCCAGCAGAACCAGTTCCATCTAACCCTTTCTCCACTACTTACTACATAACAAATCTGACATAATGAATGGACAATTTCCCAACATTTCACCAACCAGCCTGATGGACATGGGCATCCTGAGGCAATGTAGCAACTGCCTCATGTATACTGACAACCCATTACTCTTAAAACATACTAATACAATATGTAAGAGATGTATCTGTACTTTACACCTGGAATCAATGCTCTCTCACTCTCTCTCTGTCTCTCTCTCTCTCACAAAACTGCAAATCAGATACCAAACAGCATGCACAGTCCACATTTTCCACAAACCAACAACAAAACACACATACATGGAGGTGCTCTCTAGAAGTATACCAAAAGAACAGAGACCTCCCAAAAGCAAACCATCCATACACAATGCAGTCCCAACAGTACCCATTACACACAAAAACACACACATCAGTGTCTCACCCAACAAGCCCCTAAGGCAAAATCCCTCAAAACCAAATGTCTTAGTCATAGGTGACTCCATAATGAGACACACAGATGTCTCACTCACCAGGCTGGACAAGGAGAAGGTCACGGTCAACTGCCTGTCGGGTGCCAGGATCCACCAAATCATGCATGCACTCAAATCTCTCAACAAGTACTGCTATGACTCTGTCATAATTCATGTTGGAATGAATGATTTGAGATGTACCTCTCTGGACTATATGAAGAGAGATAGGACTGAGCTCTCAGACTGTGTGTCCCAGGCAGGTACACCCCTAGTCCTAAACAGCATTCTGTCTTCACGCAGGATGATGCCTCACTACAAACAAAAAATTATTGACTTCAACAATTGGCTTCTGGTATCAATCCAGGGGGATCCGGTATCTGTCAACCTGGGACGACATGGTCGCAAGACCATGCTACTTTGCTGGAGATTATCTCCACCTGTCACATCTTGGCTTTTGATTACTGGCTAAGGTACTTGCCTCCCCCACTGTGCCTTTTTTAGGCAGTTATAACAAAATTCCTGACATAAAAACATCTTCTAGAGACAAATTCAAGGTTATGCTGCTTAATGCTAGGAGTCTAAATCAGAAACTGCACTCACTGGAAGCACTGCTTACTTTGGAAGACACAAATGTCTGTGCAGCATCAGAGACATATTTCAAGGCCGCAGAGAGTTCTCTGGGCATACAAGGCTACAATGTCTTCCACACATTCAAATCACAAAATGAACGTGAAAGAACCAAAGGCGGGAAGTGTATCCATCTTCATTAAAGGCAAATACACCTCAGGATTGGTTAAACAGTATGACTCTCTAGAGCTTCTCCAAGTCCAGCTAATTGTAGGAAAGACCCAATCCATATCATTATTAGCTGTAGGTCCCCCCCCATGAACCAGGTAACCACACTGCCTACCTGGACCTACTTGAGTCACTTACAATACAGCCAAACACCCTAGTCATGGGTGACTTTAACTATCCTCCATCGACTGGGCTACATATGCGAGAACTAACACGCTCACTCTAAGGTTCCTTGACTTTTTTAACACAAATGCTAAGGAACAGATAGTCAGCACCCCCACAAGGGGCTCAAATATCCTTGACCTAGTGCTCACCAACATGGGAGATTGCTGCACCACCCCATGTGTGGGGCCCTCCCTGGTTATGTCAAATCACAGATCTGTTTCATTCAAAGTAATCACAACTAACCCCCCCCCCCAAGTAACAAGTTTAAAAAAATTAAGCAAACTACAGCCTTGACATGATGGCATAAACAGATTCAAACCACCGACAGCAGTGACTCCCATACTGAGAAGTACACTAATGCCTTGTATAAACACCTGTACAAGTGTATAGACTCAGCCGTACCTGAATGAATTAAATCAGAATCCTCAAATAAAAAACAAACCACACAGGTAGACAACCAGCATAAATAGGTTATACAACAAGACAAATAAAATGCTGTCAAAGAACAAGAAGGAAAGGTCTCAGCAGAGGAAAGACACCCTCCACAGCTTGACTAATCAGATTAGACATCTTAAGTCACCCAAAGCTAACTACGAAACCAAATTGCACCCCACAACCACAATGCATTCTATAGCTACATCCAAAATCTTAAAGGAAAGGAGCAGATTTGCACTGAACTAGTAGTGGAAGGTATCACTCACACGGAACCTGCAAAAATTTCCAACCTGTTAGCAGACAGGTTCAGTGAAAACTTCAATCCACTGTCCCCACTAATCATACCCCAAAATATACCTGTTACCAGTCCTCTACCTAGTATCTCCAAAGAACAGGTCATAACTGCCGTCTCCAAGGCCAAAAACATAGCTTCTATTGGAACAAACAACACCACAGGCTGCCTAATAAATGGTCTAAAACAGTAGATGGTGGAACCATTGGGTATTCTCTTCAACCACAGTCTAAGTACTGGCTTTGTTCCATCCAAATGGAAAACTGCAACTGTGATCACTTTGCATAAAGGTGGTCCCTCAACCGACCCTGGGAATTATAGGCCCATATGCCTAACCAGCCTTATCTGTAATGCCATGAAAAGAATCATCATGGACCTCAACAAGAATATAGAAGACCTTTAAACTCTTTACCCAACACAGTCTGGCTTTGTTAAAAGCAAGTTATGCTTGTTAAACCTGGTGGGCTTCTTTGGAAATGTCAACAAAGCTTTGGATGAAGGTAAAACATTACATACTGCCTACCTCAACTTGGCCAAGGCCTTTGACACTTTCCCCCATACAAGCATTATCAATAAACCCACCCAGCTTGGGATAAATACATATGTCATTAAATGGGTAGCCAACTGGCTCACAGACAGAATGCATACAGTAAAAAGTACAAGATTCCACCTCTACCAGATGAGCTGTTACTAGTGGTGTTCCACAAGGATCTGTGCTGGGTCCACTTCTGTTTGCAATCTATTTTTCAGACATTCAGGTAAAAATAGATGGCCTGTGGCTTACCATATTCGCTGATGACTGCAAACTAGGTGCAATCATTGAATCCCAAAACAATGTCACCATACTACAAAAAGGGCTTACACAGACAAATGATTGGTGCCAAAGCCACAGACTTAAACATAACACATAAAAACATATTATCATCCTCTTCGGTAAAGGTAAAGTCCCAGCAAATTACAGCATTAAGAGACTTGGGAACGCAGGTTGACAGCAGCTTTAACTTCGATCATTTGTCCGCAGTGGTGAGGAAGGCCTTCTACGTTGCCCATCTCATAAGCAAGGGAATAGCATCCAAAAAGGAGGACGTTATAACTCCTCTGTACTCGTTCCTCATCAGACCAATAATAGAGTACAATGCTCCCTCCTATATGTACTTCACCAGACATCTGCAGCAGCTGGAGAAACCTCAGAGGATTCTAACCAAGAAAATTCAAGGTCTTTATCACGTGACCTACACAGACAGCCTGAAGGCTCTGTCACTATACTCTGTATCGTATAGACTGCTTAGAGCAACTTGTACCTGGTCTACAGAACAGTATCGGACCCTGCCTTAATGGAAATACTCCATATCCGCAAATCTTATGGGACAAGACTCACTTGCCCTAGAGACCTTAACCTAGACTGCAACATAAACAGGACTTACTGAAGAGAGAGATATGTCTCCCACAGGCTGGCACTCCTCTGGAACAAGTTAAACAGAGCTCCTCAATGACTATTTTAGCGTAACTTGGTTAGTTGGATGGGAAAATGTAAATTCACCCGGGGGTTTCATATATGTCCCTCTTGGATAGGGTCAGTCGGTGCTGTTCATAAATTCACATACTAATACAGGCTATTTCTCCTGGTCTATGAAGGAACAAAGGTAAAACATGGCTAGGCTTGTAAAGGCCCTAGTAACCTATGATTCTATGAAATCCTGTACCTTGTGTTTGTGAGGTAACAATGCCAACTCCCAATCTCAGGTTAATTAAAACCAATAACCTCTGTGTTAACAGAGTTAAAACATGATTTGCAGAACACTGAAGTGTTAAACGATATATTACTTCTACAGTTAACATTATTTTCTCAGCATGTGAGTTACATTTACTGTCTCCTGTGCTAACTTTAATGACTTTCCTTATGACTTCCTATGTTTCATTATATGAGCTACTCCAGATTTAGCCAAAACATGCTAGAATCCTACAGTCAACCTCAGTTCCCCACTTCTGAATTAACTATTCTGTGCTCCTTTTTTATTCCCACCAAAGTTATTTTTTTTTCAGTTGTCCCTTATAACTAATTACATTTTTGTTCACTTTTCACTTGCACCATATCTCACTTTAAAACTCACCCACTCTATATACATCACTATTTACACTTTGAAAGGAAAAAATATCTTCCAATCTGCTACTATCCTTGTTTTTCCATTGCCAGTTCTTTTACTCTAGTGTTAGAATTATTAATAAGGCCGCACCACTACAACCAGGAGCGGCCTTAGGTCAATTGGTGCCCTAGGCAAAAGGCCTCCATGGCGCTCCCCACCACACCATTCAGTGCCCCCATTCTGGTCTACCTACACCAAATAAATACTGTAAAAGTGCCCCTACTACAGCGGCGCCCTAGGCAGCCGCCTAGTTGGCCTTTGCCTAAGGCCGGCTATGACTGCAACTGTTTAAATAAATGAATATGGGAATTGTGATCTGCATTGAATACCAGCAATCTCATATGTGTTGCCAGTATTAAGGCTCTGAAACATGTAAAAAGTAATTTAAATTGTCAAAGAAAAGATAACACTTTTTGTAAAAAACTGTGCTATATTTTCATCTCACTAGGAAGCAGGGTTGCCAGATTTCTAGCCCCCCAGGTAGGGACAAAAAAAAAAAGGTCTCTCTCTCTCGGCAAGTGAAGACCAAAAAAAAAAGGTCTTTAATGTGGAACAGTAGTTATGCAACACAACCACGGGCTTGGTTTAATGCATTGCAGTTCAGCATTCAACACAAAGTAACTCCGTGTTTTTACGATTTTTTTTGGGCCATATGCGACGGGCATATGGGCCAATCAAAAAAATAAATTACGGAACACAAGAAGTTTAATCTGCGAAGCTTGGTTTAGTTATGCCGGGTATACGCCCAGTCAAACGGCCAATCAAAAAAAAAAAAAAAAAAAAAAAAAAAAGCTGAGGCGCTGCGGGGAGGATTTATCGGCAGCTGGATCTCAAATAGGGACATCTGGCAACCCTGCTAGGAAGAGAAAGAAGTGGTAAACAAATTCAAGTGGCAATCATAACTCTCAACCTTCCCTCTCTAAAATGAGGAACACTGTCCTTCCTGGCCTTAATGTGGAAAAAATACGCAAAATGTCATAGGGAGGGAGTATTTCCACCACAAACAGCTATGGAATAGTAAATACATGCATTATATTCTTTTGGCAACAGGCGCGACCAAACTTTCAAATAACCGCGAGAATAGCCCTACCGCATTTTTAAGTACAGCATCCGAAAAACTTACAGAAAGTGGGACTTCAAGGTGCAGCAGTAAAATATTTTAACACAATAGGAGTAACGGCGCGGGTTAATGCCCTCAAACAGTACAGGATGTTGCATAAGCCTCAAGCACCGTGTGCTCTTTTTTTTTCTTCAGCTGTTGCTCAGACAACCTTGTCTTAATGTCCCTGTCAGGTACTTTCACAGTCATGATGAAAGACGCAATTAGAACAGACACCTGACCGGATTCTTTAACTGAGCGGTCCAGCATGACTTGCGAAGCAAGACGGAAAGATAATTACTTAAATAAAAATAAAACCAGTGTGTGTTGAAATCGGAAAATGTACAAGCAAATGAGGTATGTTCTCAACCGTGTACCGCTTTTGCTGTATATTTTCTGATTTCAATTGAAACAGACATTTTTTTACCAAGCTGTAGGTCTGCTTAAAAACAAAAAAAAAAAAGGGGGGAGGGGGCACATATCCCTGCGCTAAGGCCTAAATCCGCCAGTGAGAATGTCGAAAATAGTAACTACAAAGAAGTGTTTTCGACATTTTCAACATTCCCCTCTTCTGGGTGTGATCCTATGTTGATGCAAAAAGATAACACTGCATCACTGAAACACGCTACAGTGGGGATAAGGAAATATACCTGTTTCCCCACTGTAGTGCAATCTCTGAGTTAGTATATATATATATATATATATATACACATATAAGTAGCGGGTGTGTGTGTGTGTGTGTGTGTGTGTGGGGGGGGGGGGTGCAGGGGGCTTGCCCCTCTGTAAAACTGCTTTTTTTATAGTGTTTTGTTTTGCATACATAGCATTCTATTTGTACCCTTTCCTGCAGCTGACAATACATACACTGACATGTTGAAGATTTGAAAAGGTTATGGGTTAATGCTTATAATCTGTTTTACTTATCACAACTATATTCCATCCACCAGGTGTAGGGTACATGTTTTTTCCACTCTTCTACTAATGTAGCCATGACGTACCCTGTGCGACTGCATATATCAGTACGTCGTAATGCAACGGATCGATTGCAGCCTGTCATTCGCTTATTTTGGTTTGACAACTCTGGGATTGATGTTTTCATCTTTGGAAACCGTGCGTTTGTGTAAGCCATAGTAAACCATATATATATATGTATATGTGTATATATATATATATATATATATATATATATATACATATATAAAAACTGCCTTTATTTTGGATGGCCTTTGTCCCACTTTTTATATATGGCTTGTTTCTTCCTTGCTCTAAAGGTTGTTGAGCGCGATGTAAAATAGGCAGAAATCTGGACAGTTAAGAAGAAGTTGAGTCCACTCTATGTAAAACATATGGGAGGTGCAGTGACTCCAGCACAAAAGTATTGTCAAGTGCATTTTGTTCTCATAAAACTGGAACAAGCATGAAACCACTTGGTGATATTTTTTAACAACTTTAGACCGCACGACGTAAGCAACTTACCATAGCATCATGAACTAATAGCTGCTCATATTAACCTTAATCTGTAAGAGGAGAAACTAGGGCTGTCAGCTGATTAGAATGCCATGTCAGTCATGGCTCATTACATATGCAGACATCAGCTCAATGGTAATATAATTTCATGAATTATCCTCTTTCTCCACAGTTGTACAACCACAGAGTTAGTATATTTTAATTTACAATGTTAAAGCAAACATGCAGCATAACATAAAGGAAAACATAACACACCTAATGTAAGTTGCAAAACTGAATGGAAAGACAAATATCAAAATTGGATGCCATTATATCAAATATAAATTAACATGAAAAAATAAAAAATAAAATAGTAATAGCAATAAATATATCATAAACAAGAATTTGTACTGGATGTTAAATGATCTGATAAGCAAGTTTAGCAGTGTTATGTTTTTGGTTAAAAGATTTGGACAAATTCTCTTTTGTTCAATGATTTTGATTTTTTAAATGATTACTCAAAATGGGTGGTTTAAAATAACTGATCTTGTGCCCTATGTATTTGCACAGTTATGGGTAAGCTTTTCTAACTTGTTTATTAAAATTTCAAACCATTTTTTTTTTTGGGTATTTGGCATGGTTTAAACTAATGAATTAATATTAATACAAACTTACCCTTTTTGTTATCTCATCTTCATTTATTCAACTGTAATATTTCCATTACATATACTATCCTTTTTTTTTGGGAGAAATATAATTTTTATTCATTTTGTCTTTCCTTAAATGTAAAATTTTTTATTTCTATTAAACGAAGAATATTAATCACTGTATATTAATCAGATCAGACAATAGTTGTAGTAGCGAACTTAAACTCATCTGGGATATGAATTTAACATGTGTACCAATAACACTTTGTTTTACAGCACAATAAACCACTCCCATGCCTGATAAAAAGTATATAATATATTTAAAAAAGCTGTGAGGAAATTCATTATTTTTGTTTTACTGTACAATTATATAGTTTCTATTATTATTTTTTGTTTTGTTTTGACTTAAGATGATTATATACAGTGATTAACTAGAAAAATCTTCGAGATTTTTTGTTAATATATACTACTCACAAACAGGTGTTTTAAATGGTTCTCTGCTGCATAAAACTCCATCCTTTCAAATGGACATGATTATTAATATTTCACAAGTCAGATTACAAAAAAAATGTCTGTTCTGACTATATGAAGTTGATCCTCAGAAATAACTATTGTATCTTATGAATAATTGAAATAAGGAGCCCTTATGTCACGTGCACCTGTGAAGATTCAGTCACATCTGGTCATCTTATAACATGTATACAAAGTTGCCAAGAGACATCATCATCTAGCAAAAGAATGTTTACCATGTGTTTTCAGTCCTAGAGAAATGAGAGAGGATGTCTAGCTCAAATAAAAAAAGTGGGCATGGCTGTGACATGAGTGGTCCCTGAGAATATTTGTGGTGGCCATGTCCCATACTTACCAATTTCTGGATTAAGACTATAGAAATGTTTTCTTCCTTAATGAAATTACAAATCCCAAGCACATATGATAGTTGGATTGTTGGTTACAGTTTTTTCTGAACATATAATTTTTTTTATATCATCACTTATTACTAGTAACTGGGCAGTCATGGTGGTGCAGTGGTTAGGGTTGCCGCCTCACAGCAAGAGGTTCTCCGGTTCGATTCTTGGCTGGGGTGCCTTCTGTGCTGAGTCTGCATGTCCTCCCTGTGGTTGTGTGGGTTTCCTCCAGGTGCTCCAGTTTCATCCCAAAGACGTAGTGGATTGGACACTCCAAATTGGCCCTAGGTGGGAGTGTGTGCATGCGTGTGTCTTCTGTGGAAGGTTGGGCACCGGGCTGGCACCTCAGCACCGTAAAACTCCACTGCCAATCATGAGCAGACGGGTGATCCGCTGTGGCGACCCCTCAACCGGGAAAAAGAAGAAGAAGAAGCACTTATTACTAGTAACTAATAGTAAATGGGTAGAATTGGGATAGTCTTACGTCTTTTCCCCTTCTTTTATCACGACAGGGCTTATGTTTAATGATATTTAATGAATGTGAGCAACTGTGGTCAGACTGACACAGCAAGATAGCAAAAAATGGCGAAGGGTGACTGACAAATATTAAAAATGTCTATTTAAAATTATAGTTATTACCCTTCCTTCGCTCTTGCTATATGTTTGATAAAACTAAAAAAAAATGGAGTGGATGACTACTGAATGAACATTTATGTTAATTTGATGTTGTAGTCCTGGAATTGATTGTTTTCTTACACCTAGCCAGATTGGAGCAGCCTAAGAAAATGAGTAGTGTTGGAGCTGTTCAATGTGAAATGCGTGTGAGAAAAGATTCACAACAAGCAATCCCTTCTCTACAGGAATGATCCTTAAAAATGGAGCATATCCAGATCAAAATGCATTTAAACAAAAGTGCAATAGGCAACTCCTGAAAACCATGATGCAGAAACAAAGAGTTCAAATAAAGAGCATTGAGACTTCCTTTTCTGATGCAGGTGGCAGAATAAAAGAGGATGGCATAGAGAATGTCATTTTAAAGCAAACTACACAACTGAGACAACAAGGAAAGGGAAAGCAATCAGAAAATGAATGGGGTACCACAGATGATGCAGGGTTTCCAAAACTTTTAAACTTATAGGCTCCCCTAAACTTGTAAGGTGTGTTTCTTATTTGGACAAAGAATGAATTCTAAAAAAATGCTTGGTGTAACCCAATATTAAAGTGGGTAGCAAGAATGTCAGATTTGACAATAACTTATCTATTAAAACTATAAAAAAGAGCTTTTCTCCTTGGGCCTCCACTGAAATGGGTACTTTATGACTCAGTCAGACTTTCCCAGTAAACAAATGGCAAATAAATAAATAAATAAATAAGTACATAAATAAATAAAGCCTGATGGCTCCTGATTAAAGATCACAAAAAGAATAATATCAAGCCTATATTTTTATCATGTGCGATTTAAAGTTTTCTGCATAAGGATGACAGGAATTTTAATAGAGTTGAGCAAGCTAGTCTCTAAATTTGAAGATATTGAGTATTCACCTCTAAAGATACACTTTCAAAAGTATAACTGATAAATACTGCCACCACACCAAAGAAGAGAAAGGATAAGTAATGCTGTAAGTAGTAAAGCTGAAGAATTGCAGACACTGAGATATTTCATATAACCTGCACTGTTGAACTGTAGGTTTTCCCCAATAATGGGGAAAAAGAATGTGGTATCTGACAAAATGATTTGAATGTTATATCTCTGCTATGGTATTTAAATATGTTTTAAGTTCTCAGTCTATAAAAGCAGAGGTAACACAATCTCATATATTTTACTGTAAACTTTAGGGCTTAACAAATAAGAGATAACATAATCAACTTACAGTATGTTTTATTAAAACTATTAATGGGTAGGGATGTCTTTCAGACACTCATTTGCATATTTTATTTCACTTTTAGTTTCTTTAAATGTGATTAAAGCTGTAATTCTGGTGGTTCTTAATGATTATCGGCTTAGGCTATCTGCATGAACATTTTATTTTTCTTTCAAATACAAAGTTGATGTTTTTAGGGTTTGTCTGTAGCTTATGAGATACTTTACTTTCACATGGATTCACTGCTCACCTTGGAGGTACTGAGGGCTTCTTTATTTCTGTTTTTGGATGGCCCTGACTTTGGTGCATGAATAAAATCATTAGGAGGTATTCATAATTGAGGTAAATGTATATTTTTTTAACTTTTGAGTCTTTCCATGTTCATAATCATACAGAAAATACCTTGCACGGAAGGTAAAAGAGAAAATAAAAGTACATTTGGGTAGAATTATGGAATAGTAAATGTTTTGATTTTATTCCGCATTTGACATATGGAACAGTGAATGTGTTGAGTTTATTCCTGCATTGGTGTAGTATCAGAACAGATGTTAAACATCATTTGTTACTGAACAAAAGCAGGGCCATGCCTGTAAAATGTAAGAAGCTTTACCTCTGCTTTGAGTTACACTGAAATATCCCCAATGATACTTGAGTCTTTTGTGGGGCATAGCACATTCTTTTTATATTTTTCAAGGCAGGGGGCTTACTGTTTATTACGACTGCACAGTATGGCTTAATAAGATTGAGAATCCATAATTTCTGCCTCCACTAACATTGTACATGCACCATGCTTAATATTTTTAGTCGGGGAAGCATATGGAATAATTAAAAAACAGTGAATTATAGTGTAGGAATTAGTGCTATACCTCATATGCAGAATTCTAAAGAACGATGATTGCTTCCTGTTTAATTTTGGCACTTAATTTTTGTTACACTGATGTGAATTTCTGCAAATGAATGCAAATGAATCTTATTGAAATGTGCCTTTTGGTTTGAAAGGTGAAAGAAAGAGTATCATGGATATTTTTAAAGTAGTATTTGAAAAGTGAGCGTATTGATTGTCTGTTTTGGGATGTATTTTGGGATGCTGTAGATGTGCTATTCGTATGGTTGTCAGTAGATATTATCTAATACTTAAAAAGAAGGTAAATTATGCAAAATAGAAGTTTATCTGCTGTTTTGGGTTAGGTTTCAGTGCATTGTGTGTTGTCAGTATCTTGGGGAATATGATGAAGAGACAAGGATTTATTATTTACATTAACTGGACAATAAGACTTGCTACGTTGACAGTGTATAACACCTATTTCTGCTGCCATGGCTCCCAGAAGGTTTTAATATTCTTTGCTTAATTTGGAAAAGAGGTTTGCTATGGCAGACATGTTTGTCCTTGTTTCCCTGAGCATGGGGGTCTTGGCACTGGCAGTGAGTATGAGCTAATTGTGGGAAGTGAGTGAGTGGGGGTGGAGGGAATTGCAGAGTAAGTTAGAGCAGTATTTTACTGAGTGATGGGTAAGGGCTAGTAGGTATGAACAGGATACATGCTAGTGGATGTGCTGTAGACAAAGGGGAGGAGTGATTAGTGGATAATACAGGGCAGGGGTGTGTTTAGGTCCAATGTCTTGGTAGAGACAACTTTGAAGGGATAACTTGATAGCATTCTCAGCACTCATGTGACTACTCTAATGCAGGAACACATACAGGGTGCTGGCCAAAGTGGCAAGATAAGCTTTTTTTTCCTCCCCCTCCTGTCCTGAAAGTCATAGTAGTGGTAAGGAGACCTTACAAGTGATACTTGTTTATAGATCTAGTCAAGGATTACTTTTGCAAAAAAATTCTGCTGACTGCATTTTAATGTTTATGTGTGACTGCCAGAATGAGGGGACTTCCTTTGCATAACTGTTGAAAATGTATGCGGCTAAAATAATTGCATAGCTATATTTTCAAGACAAAAATTATTAAACAAAGGGAAAATGCTTATTAAATGTTGATGCAATATAATTTTGCAGAGATCTGATTTGCTCTCATACCTCTCAACTGTACACATTTTCCCAGAATGTCCAGATTTTTGCCTCATATTTTGGTGTGTTCCTCCTAAAATCTGTACCTTTCTGGCAAATAGCTGAGGATTGAAGTCATTAAATAATGACAAACATTTGAGTTTAAGACTCGGCATCCTTCAGAAAATTCATGCTAATGCAAAACCTATTATTCTATCAACTTTTTAAGTTTGTAAGAGCAATATTTAAAATCTGCCCCCATTTGTCTCCCATCATTTTAGGCTTTGTCCAGATTTTTTGCTCTAAGAGGTTGAAAGGTATGTTTACTCTGCATTCTTAATTAATATTTATTTGTTTCTGTTATACTCTTATTTCCCTCGTCTGAATACACAAAGGCATGTCATTCTTATTTTGGTTTCCCCAATGTTACTGTACTGGGGACTATTCTAGGGGTTACTACTCATTTAAATGATGTGTATACTGCTGTTTAGTAGGTTGGTATAATTCTAGAGTTTCTGGTAGAGTGCAGTGTTGCCTTATAAAGCACTGTCAGGTCCACAAGATAGTTTTTATATAATAAAAGGTAATTTATAATAAATAAAAATAATAATTAAAGGTAAATCACAAAAGTAGAATGCAAGACTGGGGTACAAGGTCCAGGACATTAGTTTTAAGGACAATTGTAGTATGATGCCAGGTTGGATTCCTTGTTTGGGATTGAATTAGCTTAAGGGTGACTGATGGCTTCTGAGAAGGGTTTAAGATGGTGGTGACACGTGGAGTGCTATGGCAGGCTCAGTCCTATTTGTATTAGCAGTACCTCACTGCATTAAGTAGTGGGTGACACATACTTCTCAACAGTCCAGATTTTTGCAGAATGTCCAGATTTTGTTTCCTATTTTTTGGGTCTATTTCTCATAAAATTTTTGGTTTTCCAGAAAATCATTGAGGATTTAAGTCACTAAGTAAAGTCAAACATTTGAGTTTCAGAGTTCATAGCCATCGGGAAAATGTATAAGAATAACAGTTAAAATCTGTCCCAGATTGTGGGCCTTTGTTTCCCATTATTTTGTGTTTGTCCAGATTTCCTCCTTTTACATGTTGACAGGCATGCAGTGCAATGTAGCCATGATTTAGATACAGTTCTGTATCACTGTCAGTGCAATGTGGGCGGTAATGTGTTGCTGCACTGCAGTTGTCAGATAAATGGTATGGCTGGGGTGTGACTGTTCCACTTATCATGGTCACTGGTGCATGATCAGTTGTGGATAAGGGGACTGAAGGATAGCATGATTACTTAGATGCCCAGTGTGACCAGAACATTACAAGTCATGACAGAGGCTATTTGGTACCATTAAGTGAGGGATCTGGAGTTGTGGGTTCTATAATAATTATTTAAAGGGGAAAGGAAGATGGTCTTTGATAAAGTGGGAGGGGGTTTATATGTCAACATAATACTTGTCAGTCTTGTAAGTGGGCTCACCATCAGAGAGCTTCAGCCTGCTGGAGGTAATTCTTTTGATAATTGAGTAATTGCAAAGAGCAGTATGATAAAAAAAGGTAATAAATATAATAATGGAAGGGGCATACTGAAGCTCATTGGCTTCATGATAGGAAGTGCCAGGTGGTGGCTATGTGTTTTAGTGGGGGACTATGCAAGTATCAGTGGGTTAGACATAGTAAGGGGATATAAGCAATAAAACAGATAGGAGCTGAGGTTAGTGAGTGCAGTAGATATGAAGTGCTATCAAAGTTAAGCATGGCAGGCTATGATGGATTAATTAAGCATGCATATCTATATAAGGATTTTATGTTTTGCACAGTTTTACAGGGAATTGACAGTGGGCATGTCAGAGGTTATGCCTGGAGTTGGCAGTGGTAACCAATAAGGGGTATGGGTAGCAAAAAGGGGGGTTAGTAGATGTTAATCAGTGGAAGGTGGTAAGTAATTATGCATTGCAAGTACAGGATAAGGGCAATCAAATAGAGATATAAAGGCAGAGAAGGGAGAGTTATATTAAAAAAAGAGAAAGAGGAAGGATGGGGCTGCATTTAAGTTCATTTGTAGTATTTGGTAATATGCAGAAGTAAAGATAGCTGTATAGGTAAAGCAGATTAGCTTTAATGTGAAAGTTGTTTGATTGTGGTCATCGCTCATATTTGCATTCTGGTGTTATATATATATATATATATATATATATATATATATATATATATATATATATATATATATATGCATATTTTTTCCTGCATGATTTTGAACACTGAAAATCTTCATAAAAAGCGGCAGGCAATTACCATCCCAAGCAGGGTAGTTCTTTCAAAAGGCAGCAGGTCAGGCTTTAAGATGCTCATCTTCAGAACGTGACTCAAGCAGACAGTCCAGGGCATGTTGGTGACAGAAGGCACTGGAGGAGAGTCCAGAGCAGAAGGTGGAGAAGCGGCAAAGTAGGAGGTCTTAGAGAATGTGAATGACAGTGGCAGTGGGCTCACCATCAGAGTTTCAGCCTGCTGGAGGTAATTCTTTTGATTATCGCAGGGAGCAGGTCTAGACATGTAGTATGTTCAGGAGAAGGTTGGTTTGATAGGCGAAGGATGTATTCAGTAGGATGAGTATTTGAGTGGTATCTTGCAGGATCTTGATGAAAATAGGGCTAGGTTGCACGTGAGAACTTTTGCAAGGGAGTAGGGACAAAAGGAGTTGGTCAGATTTTATGGGGTTAAATCAGGAGCAGCATATTATTGGTGGAAGAATAGTCAGTGATAACACACTACACATGGCAAGGTAGTTGACATGGTGGGGTAGTTGACTGGCAGACAGCTGGGGCAAACAGAACTTCAGAACATGGAATTAGGTAATCAGGGTGAAGGTATGAGTGCTGTGCAGGAGATTTTTTGGGGGTTGGGTGTATACAGTATGCCACATATTTCACTGGCCATTAAGGAGAAGTTTTGGTGAGGTGAATTTGTAGACATTTTTGTTCTGTTTAACATGGATGGTGTACAACAGACTGTACAGTATGATGCTCTGAGGTCAAAGGATCCAGAGGAAGCATGCAGTATAGGGCTAAATCGTGGGATAATTGGGTGCTTGGATTTGTATATTTAATGGCAGTCCTCACTGATAGGGAGCTACAGCAGGCTCTGCCTTTGTTGGCATACATTACTACTATAAGGGAATCCCAGAAATTGAGAGGTGGCAATTATCGATTGTGGTAAGATAACAAGTTCAGGAAATTAATAGAGTTGATAAGTCATTGCACTGGGAAGTGAGGCTTGCTGACACATGGTTAGGCACCCTGTGTGACAGGGTAAACAGTAACACAGGGATTTCAGGATGATGGGTTAGGAAAAGGAAAGGAAAGAAATGCTGGGTATTTAATGTGGGGAAGTGTTCATGGTCTACATGTCAGTTTGTGCATGATTGTTCATTTTGTGTATGGTAGCACAATGGGGTAGGGTGTTAGTGCACGAGTAGGGGGCAGTTAAGTACGGGTCAGGGTGCTTTTGTTGAGGCATCTGGAGGGACAGCAGGTGGTCAGGTACATATAAGAGGCAGGGGCAGATGTCAAGGATTCAGGGCAGAGCATCCCCTTCAGAGAGTAAACCGGCCAACACACTCGCCTATTAAGGTAAATAAAGTTATGCTTTTACTTGTGAATTGCCATGACAAGAATGTGTCAAGGAGCCTAAAAAAGGTTTTCAGTAAGGTTTTTTGATTTAGTTGTTGGCTGGAAGTAGTGATAGGATTTGCAGCAACATGAGGTCAATCCAGGTTAAGGAAGTTATTTTGCAGAGATAATTGGATAAAGTCATTAGGACCTGTAGGATTATACATCCATTAGTTTTGCCCCTGTTTAGAGTTAACACCTAAGTAGAAGCCAGGGGATTATCACTTGATTCACGATTCATCATTTGTCATTCTTGATGGGGAATTCAGTCAATAATCATATTTGACAAGGCACTGGTGAAAGTTCAGTATGCATCCTTGGATGATGCAATGAAGATTATTCAATTGTTTGATGAACCATGGCTAGCCAAACTGGATATTAAGGTGTTTTTTTGTTTACTGTCCATGGCTGAGTTTGATTGGCTGAAACTGGGTATGTTTTTAGAAGGCAAGTATTGTTTTTACAAGGCCATGCTAATGGGTTATGTGGTGACATGTGCTATTTTGAGAAGTTTAGCACAACACTGCAGTGGATTTGGGACTAATGAGTGAAAGGACAAATGGTATTCATTATTTGGGTGATTTTTTTGTTAGCAAGTAATGATAAGGTGGACAATAAAGCTAGAATGCATTTTTTTATTTTTGTGAGGATTTGGGTATGCCCTTAGCACAGGATAAGTTGTAGGGTCCTGCAAAGGAATTCAATTTGTTTGGTACTGATGACTGATGTTAAAAAGTATTTTTCCATTTGCCACAAGAGAGTGAGCGGATTGATGAACAGATTGATGAGTGGCTTAAGGCTTCTAAGGTGAGGATAAAGGATGTGATGGAGCTATTGGAGTTGTTTAATTCTACTTGTAGGGCAGTGGGAACAGGCTAAGTCTTTTGCAGACCAGAAGCTTATCTTTTGAAGTGAGAAAAGAAGAAGTATCAGATGGTAATTGTGAGCAAGGCATTGAAGCAGAACTTTTGTATCTGGGTATAATTTTTTGAAGTTTTTTAATGGCATTGTGATGCAGCAAAAGAATAAGTACTGGCGGATGATTTAGAATTGGCTGCAATTGGTGGCTTGAGCATTGGCATAATGGTTAAGTTGTTTACCTCATAAACACAAGGAATAGAGCTTTAGGCTTACCCTTGGAAGAAATTGAACAGGCTTAAAAAATGGGCCACAAGGGCAGATAGCCTAATACTTACCTATGGTTTGGGAATGGAAGTATATCTGGAGGCAAGTGGTTTAAAGTTCCTTGTCCAGATAACTGGTCTGACAGGTTCTTGAAAGGCATTACATTTTTGGAATTGATGCCAATTTGGGCTGCTATGATGGCATGGCACTGAGAGTTTACCAATAGATTTTCTTTTCAGATAATGCAGCCATTGTACAAGCATTATGTAAGAAATCAGTGAAAGTGGAAAGAACACAACTGTTGTTAAAGAAATTTCATGGCTTCAGTTTTACAGGTTTGGAGTGGCTGCACCAAATGCGGAAGTATAGCTATCAGAGGTGCATGAAGGGGTATGGGAGGGTGGCAGGCTGTAGCAGGTTGGTTGATTCAGTAATATTGGCTTGCTTCTACTAGAAGGGCCTACAGGTCTGCATTATCAGCATTGTTACAAGTTTTTGGAAATCTTGTTACTGGTGATAGATTTTTGTCAGTTGCAGTAGGGCCAAGGTGTGTGGATGGCAGTTTGATGAAGGAGTTAAAATGGTAAAGATTAGCTGTCCTTGCTACTTTGGCCATGTACTCAGGCATGGTATATTGGACTAAGCATTGGTTAATTTTAAGAATGATAAAAGATTTGGAAAGGCTGTGGTGCTTAGTTTTGGATAAATAGTTGCTACAGGGAAAATTTTTGCTTAGAATTCTGTTGAAATATATAGTAAAGTAGTGATTAATGTTGAATCTTACATTGTAAGGGCTACTTTGCTGGTATTTTGTATGGAGGTGCTTTTGAAATGGCAAATTATTGGGAAGATTGAGGTGGGAAGATGTTAAAAATGGTATTGGTTTGGATTAGACCTTCCAAGGTGGTTGGGTTAAATAAAGGTCATCAGGCGATTTTTAGCTATAGATAAGGAAGGTTTATTGTACCTTGTAGAGTGGGGTTCGAGATGACAAAGTTTAATTAAACTGAGAAAGACGGATTTGTTTTCTGTTTTTATATTTTCTTAATGGTAGGGTAGTTTCATTGAAGCAATTTGAGTCAGTATTGACAAAGGCTTTATGCTGTCAATGGATGAAAAAGTTACAGGCATTCCCTGCATTTTTTTCATTTACATAGAGTGTCTGATTTGTTGGCAGAAAGTAGGTCTACTGAACTGATTAAGATACAGGGAAGAGAAAATTCTGATGTCTTTCAGCTGCATATGAGGTAAATTGTAAATCTTGTTTGCTTTTGTTTTGCAGGTTGAAGAAGACGGTCATTTTTAACTGCTTTGGGCAGCAAAGAGAGGTTTGATCAGGCCCCGTGGGGAGTTGTTAGGGTTGAATTCGGGGTTGTGGGAGGATTATTGGTTAGGCCATAGAGGTGTATGTTGGAAACAGTTGTGGAGAAGGTATTAGAGCAGCTTAGTACACCAGATGTAATTTTTATTAAATTAGGATGGAATAACTTAGGACATATCCCTTTGTGTAATTGGGTATCTATGATGAAGCATGATTTGATGGGCATTCAGTGTAGGTATTCTAAGGTAATTGTGGTCTGGTTGAAGATGATTCCACACCTAGTTTGGAGAAGTGCATTGAGGTGGAAACATCTTGCAGGTTTATTATCACATAGATAAGGTGGCTAAAGCAATTTGTGCTGTTATATCAGATTACTGAGATTTATACAACAGGGACCATGTATTGTGCGGGGAAGATGAGGTAGATTTAGGTGACTTTGGGTTAGATCATTTTAATGTACACTTATCATTAATGGTCAAGGAAGTGATAGTTTGAGGAATACTGAGGGGTAATATGTCAAGGTTATTTGAAGAAAAAGGGTTGGACAGTCTGCGAGCACAGACTGGTGGTTAGAGGGGAAAAGCCTTTTGTATGGAAGTGTCTTATCCCCCTCTTTTCTTGTTGAACTATGGAGAGAGTGACTTGTTAAGATGCTGCCCTAGGTAGAATTAATGGAAGTGACAGGTCTGAATTTCATACTTGTTGTTATGATTGTTTAATAGATGTGCAGCTCATATTTCAATGTTGATGTTTCTTGATCTGTGTTGTTAAATAAAATCATCACAAACCAGTTGGGGTATTCATTAATTTGTCAGGAGATTAGGGACAATACAAATTAATGTAAAGACAATGGGAAATAGTGTAATAATAGATTGTTTCATATGCAAAATGCTGAACAAGGTGCTAGTTACTTTTTTATTTCAAAAATGTATTAGATAAAAGTACTGATATTTAAGCATGTCTCCTCTATTTATTACCATTATTTAAACTATTCATATTTTAAAGGGAGAGTGTCAAAGATTTTCAACTATTTCATTGTTTTGGCTAAGTACTTAAGTCATGTGATCCTATTGTTTACATTCAGTTGGCTTTTCATCTAGGAGCTCAGGTTTCACTACCCGTGGGGGCGGGTTAGCTGCACAGCAGGAGTGCTATCAGCTTCCTCTGTTTGCTCCATTTATTTCTAGTCTCTTGCTGACAGTGAGGTTTCATAACTTTATTTTGAAGTTTACTAAACCTGTTGAAGTCTACAGTATATTTTTAGGGTTACCACCTGTCCCACTTTGCGAGGGACAGTCCCTCTTTGGGCAGTTGTGTCCTGACAAAAAATTTAACAAATGGCAAATGTCCTGAGATTTTAGGACAGAATTATTTCCTATATTTTATGTAATAGTTGCATAAAACAGTTATTTTGTATCTAAAATACCTAAATGTTATAAGAAACAGAATAAGCAACTAAAATGCTACAAGAATAACTTTTTATTTAGGCAAAAAAGTTAAGTTCTATCCTTTGTACTGACCGTGGGTATGTGTCGGCCTGTAAAATCTGATGTTTGTACCAAAAATGTCCCACTTTGGCCATTTGAAAAGGTAGCAACCCTATATATTTTTTGTATCCAAGTAATTATTTTTTTCACATTCACACACACACACACACACACACACACACACACACACACACACACACACACACACACACACACACACACACACGCACACATACACACACACACAGACTCACATGTATATATATATATATATATATATATGTGTGCATGTATGTATATGTGTGTGCACTTTTTTCCAGCAAAATAATTGTTTGGTTTACTGCTAATGGGAACAGATTTATTGGATATGCTATATGATAAGCCTCTTTCAGTTGCCAACTGTTGGTTATCCCACTAAGCATTTAGACAACATATGAATTCCCTCTGCTAAGGGAATATTTAGCTTATTATAATTCTATCTTGCTTCTATTTCTCCATTAGGTAAGGAAAATTTGGAAATCCCTCTGCAGGGTACTGCATATTTGTTGATTATCTCTGTTACCCTAGCTATATTTTTCTGATATGTGCCTATAACTAGTAAAACTCCTTTATTATAAACCATGCCTTTCAAATGCTCCTGATTTTCGTGGGCATCCTCAATCTAGGCTTAACATTTTGCTGTGTCCCTACTAATCTCTTTTAAAAATGTCAAATTTGAGAGAAATGTGGTGGATTATACTTCATGATAATGATTAAATTAAGACTTCTTTTACTTCAGAAAATATGTGTTAATTCATATTATCTTATTATCATATTTTAAAACATGTCCCTGATTTTCTCCAGTTATTTCTGAAATTGTTCCTCATTCTGGATTCAAAATGTTGAGAGCTGTTTTAAAACTACCCCTTCTAGGTGCCTTCATCAGGTAAATTATGTAGCTAGCATACTATATATCATTCTACAGACTGTATATTAAGTTTCTAGAGCCATGAGACCAGTCTTCCCTTAGACCATCTGTTGCCATCCTATTAGCACTAGGCACTCTAAGGCACTGCAAAAACTGCCTTTTGCTTACTGACAACTACTTGCTTTTACCATATACTGAGCCTACATATGAGAGTTATAGCTACCTACTAAATCAAGATGCTAGCCTCTTATCTAAACATACTCTTAGCAATAGCCAGGTTCTCAGTAGATACAATTACTTCGCACTACTTAATCCTCTAAGGCATCTGAAACATAAACTTGTCACACAGATGATTCAGCAGCACAAAGATACTTCATTAGCTGTTCTTATAACACTACCACAACAACCAAGAAGGGGAACCCAGTTGGTGCACTTAAACCCTTAAGGTGTCCCGGACCAACCACTATGCATGGAAATGTCCTACTAATAGGTGACTCCATAGTGAGTTACACATGCACACCATTCACTGGGCTGAACAAGGAAATGGTAATGGTGACCTCTTTCTCTGGTGCCAGGATATGATGGTTTACTAGGTCACTCATGTCCATTAATGTTAGATAAATGTACAACACAGATGATGGTCATGTGGATGTGAACAACCTGAGGTAGACATTCTTTAATTATATGAAGGACACATGGTAGAGCCAAGTGTGATGACCGTGCCCTGGCCCAGCAATCAAGGAGCCTCAATCCTCACCACTAACACTAGGGAGACCACCTCATAGAAGAGGAAAGGATAACAAATACACACAGTAAAATACAATTTCCCTTAAGTGCACACAGAGATCACAGTCACTCTGGGGTTGGTTGCTCCCTTGCTCTCCAGGTACCCAATAAGACTCCCCACCAGCACAGCTATAGGGTCTAATTGCCAGTACCCTCTCTGTCCCACCAGTGCTTCGTGTCCCTACCCAGGTAGCTGATACACCACACACACTTTGAGATAAGTATTTATACAACTTCACAGACACTCCTGGGAAAGGCTGACACAGATTATCCAGCTATGCCCCCTTTACCCAGACTATACAGTAGTAATTCCTGCTACCACCAGCTAATATTATCAGCTACCCAAAGGCCCTTGAAAGGGTGTCCAATTATTACTGTGCAATATTATTATCCAATTGGAAAATATGACTATTCAGTCTAAGGCTTATTAGAGTGGCCTATTACAATGAACTCTATAAATATGCAATGTGCTCTAGAGTCTACTTCTCTACACAAACCAGCCACAGGTAAAGGTTTTTAAAATATTTAATAATAAATAATTAAAACACAAGACAATACTACTACACCACAGAGATATCTAAGAGTTCAGAGATCACACAGAAACTTAAAATAATACAGTAGGACAGGTCTGAGGTCAAAGAAAAACACTTAATCTAACTTTCTAATCTTTAGCTATTCTTAAGAGAAAACACAGTGCTATAATCATACTTACATACATAAAGCATAAGCAGTGCTGGGGTTGATGGTCCAAGACAAATGCTTTTAGTCTCTCACTGAACAATAGTTTTTAAAACACTAACAGCTCTGCTAAGGCCCTCCCAAATTGCATCATTTTGACACTTAGGTTTTCCCAGTATTCACATTACATCATTTTGACACTTAGTCTGGAGTTTCCAGGCAAACAAACTGCATTATTTTGCAAGCTAACACCTGCTCAGGAAACTACAACAATAAAAGACATTTCACATGTACAATTATTCCTTAAGTTAAGACAATAGAAAGAATGTGTTCAGCCAGATGTTTCAGCACCACTTTTTAGATAATTGTAACTTCAAAGAACATTTGAAATGCTTGGCTTGATTTTCCTTACAGTAGATGATAATGTTGTAACAATCTTGAAGTACGCATTTTACAGTGTTTTCTTTTGTTTAAGAACACAAGCCTGTATTTTACATTTATTTATACAAATGATAGAATTCTGTATCAAATTCTATTTGACTAGGCTGGCAGCCTTCACCCATCTTTCCCCAATCTTCACATCTCTTCCCCCATGGAGAACTCAAGCTAGTTTTTCAATTGACCCTTGAGAAATGCCGCTTGAGAGGGTTAGGTCTATCTGGGTGTACCTCACCCTATTCCCTGTCTTTAGAGCCCTCTTTGCATTGACATTGCTACTCCCACTGCAGTGATGCACTGACATATCGTATGCTTGCAACCCCAGGCTCCATCTTAGCAATTTGGCATTTTGCTGACTGGCTCTGTTTAACCATATTAGAGGGTTGTGATCTGTCATTACACTGAATTTTCTTCCATACAGATAAGGCTGAAGTTTCTGCAGTGCCCACACTATACCCAGACATTATTTTTCTAGAGCTGTATATCATTCTTGCCTGGATTGGAGCCTACGACTGAGATAAACCACTGGATGCTCTCCTCCCTCTGAAGAATTCTTGCTAAGTACAGCCCCCCACCCCATGGTTCAAAGCATCCACCTGTACAACAAATTATTTGCTGTAATCTGGACTGGCTAACACAGGGGGTCCTCCCAAAGCTTCTTTAAGCTTCTGAAATGCCTGCTCACATGCTGGGGTCCATACTAACTTTTCTGGCCTGTTCTTCCTTGTCAGGTCTGTGAGGGGAGCAGCTATGATACTAAAACTAGGGACAAACTTTCTGTAGTGCCCTGCTGTCCCTACAAATGCTCTCACCTGCTTTTTGGTAACAGGTGCAGGCCATGCCTGAATAGTTTCCACTTTGGCAGGTTCTGGCCTTATCTTACCACTCCCCACTCTATGTCCTAGGTAGGAGACCTCTGCCATACCCACCTGAAATTTGCTCGGCTTAATGGTCAACCCTGCCCTCTGTAGTCAGCCCAACACCTCCCTGACATGCTGAAGGTGCTCTGGCCAGGAATGGCTGTAGATGGCAATATCATCTAGGTAAGCAAGGGCAAACCCTCCTGCTCCTGCTAGGATATTATCCACCAGCCTCTGGAAAGTCACTGAGGCATATTTCATCCCAAAGGGCATCTTTGTGAACTCATACAAGCTAAAAGGAGTCACAAAGGCTGACTTCTCTCTAGCACTGGGAGTCAAGGGCACCTGACAGTAACCCATTGGTAAGATCAATGGTTGTAAGATACTTAGCCCCACCCAGCTGCTCTTGGGCCTCATCTGTCCTAGGCATGGGGTAAGCATCTGACTCTGTGTGACTATTTAATTTCCTGTAATCCACAAAGAACCTGGTGCTGCCATCCTTTGGCACCAACACCACTGGAAAGGCCCAAGGACTGTTGGACTCTTGAATCACCCCTAGTTCCAACATCACTTATACCTCTTCCCTCAGAGTCTGTTTGACTCTCTCAGGCCCTGCCTAATAGGCCTTTGGGGTCCTGTATCCACCTGGTGCTGCACCAGGTGGGTGCTCCCTGGTTTCCCAGTGAACATGTCCCCCAATTCCTGCAACACTGCTCAGATTTCTCGTACTTGGGTGGGAGATAGCTGCTGGGATATTGCTACCTCTTCCACCGAGGTGTCAGCCCGGGCCTCACTGAGGAGATCAGTCCCCAGATCTCCCTCAGGCTCCTCCTGAAATCCACTGCAAATGCTCAGCAGAAGGGTCTCCCTATCATGGTAAGTTCTCATCATGTTAACATGGTATAATTTGTGCCCCTGCCATCTGCCTAGCACTTCCACCATGTAATTAACATCACTCACCTTTCTTACCACCTGGTAGGGTCCCTCCCAAGCTGCTTGCAGCTTATTGTGTCTGACAGGAATGAGAACCATTACCTGCTGCCCCACAGCATATTCCCTAGCGTGACTATTCCTGTCATACCACACCTTTTTCTGTTGTTGGGCTTCTGCCAAATTCTCCTGGGCCAAGCCCATGAGTTCCCTGAGCATTGTCCTGAGGTTTAGGACGTATGCCACAACAGACTCCTTGTGAGACTCACATTCACATTGATACTCATCTCAAATTAAATCTAGAGGTCCCCTCACCCTGCGCCCATACAGCAACTCAAAGGGTGAAAAACCTGTGGATTTCTGAGGAACCTCTCTATAAGCAAACGACAGATGGGACAAATATTTTTCCCACTCCCTCTTAAACTGATCTGCAAATGCCCATAGCATGAACTTGATTGTAGAGTTTAACCTCTCAACAAGACCATTAGTATGGGGATGGTAGGGAGTGGTCTTCATGTGCTTCACCCCACAGGACTTCCACAGACAAGCCAGCAGGTCTGACATGAAATTGGCATCTCGGTCAGTCAGTATTTCTTTTGGGAAGCCTACCCTGCTGAAAATCTCTAACAAAGCATTTTCCACCTTCTCTGCCTCAATGGAGGACAAAGCCACTGCCTAAGGGTATTGTGTAGCATAATCCACTACCACTAGGATATACTTTTTCCCTGTGGAACTTGGGATATTCATAGGACCCACAATATCCATAGCTACCCTCTGAAATGGCTCCTCAATCACAGGTAAAGGCATAAAAGGAGCTCTCACTTTGTCTCTTGCCTTGCCTACCTTTTGGCACTGCTCACAGGTCCTGCAGTACCCTGTTACATCTCTGGAAATTCCAGGCCAATATAAGTTTTGCATAATATGCCTCTTTGTACGTTTTATGCCCATATGACCTGCAAAGGGAATATAATGGGCTATGGCTAGAAGTGCCAGATGGTAGGCTCTAGGCATACCAACTGCTGTACTCTCTCATCTTCTAGTCCTTCATCAGGGGTCCATTCTCTGTATAGTAACCCTTTGACCCAGTATACAGATTCTCTCTTCCCTTGAGAATCAGGTGCTTCCCTAGCTACCTGCCTCAGGCCTTGCACTGTAGGGTCTGAGAGCTGAGACTGTCTCAACTCACTCCTTGTGACCCTTCCCAGCTCCCCTTCCACAGGAAGTCTGGCATCCTCTGACAGTGGTGTCTCACTGTCAGCCTGGGTACTACTACTCACCTCTACCTTTGCAGTCACTCTGTCCAAGGGAACATCAGTACCCACAAGCAGCTGTGGCTCACATCCAGTTTCACTGCTACAGCTTAGCTCCCTCCCTGAAGTAACCACCTCAGCAGTCTTGGCTGCAAGTATGCAGTCTGTCTGGGTCTCCCCCAGGCTGCCAGACCCACATGCTTGTCTCCTAGCCTCACTGCATGTAAATGCATAAGTACATAGTACTGCCTCATCCAAATCCTTCCCTCTCAGGACATCTGCAGGATGGTAGTTCTGTACCCCCTTGCTGTCTCAAGGCAACCTACTATTGGCATTTTTGTCTTTCCCACTTACTGGCTCCCTCACCTCTGGTTCCCCACCTTGCCTCCATGGACATCTGTATGCAACATGGCCCCACTGGTTGCATTCAAAACATTTAACCCTAGCTCCTGGACGTGTACCCAGACTTGTGGTTTCCCCTGCTACTGGCGGATTCTGTTGGGGCAGTCTGTGCTGCCCACCATGGGTTCCTTTAGACCCATGAACAGTACTGGGGGTCCTCTTCCTGTGCAGGGCTGCCCTGTTGGTCAGGTATAGGTCTCTCTTCTTCCCCAACTCATTTGAAGTACCACATTGTCTATCAGCTAACAAGATCCTCATGTCCTCAGGCAAAGTGCTAAGGGCTTGTTCCCTCACCAAAAGGTCTGCCAGCCGTTCAGAAGTGGTGACCTGAAATCCACTCACCCTGCTATGAAAATAAGTGCTCAGTTTAACAACATATTCACATTCATTTTCATCTGCCTTGTGTCTATGCTCACAAAACTTTTTCCTATACATTTCAGGTGTTAGCTTAAAACACTGTAACAGACATTTCTTTACAGCAGTATAATCAAAACAGACAGAGTCAGGCATTTGTGATATACAAGTTACAGCTTTTCCATGGAGTAAGGGGGTCAGGAACCGTACCCGTAGCCTTTGGCCAACACTATACTGTTTGCATACCCTTTCAAACATGTGAATGAAACTATCAAAATTATCCTCCTCTTTAAATTGCGGAAGACATTTACTGACCTGTTGTGCTTCTGGGGTCCAGTTACTCCCTTCCCCATTACCTCCATGACTCTGGCAAAGAGTCAGCATTTCCCTCTCATGCTTCCTCTGATGCTACTTTTCTTTGGCTTCTATCTCCAAATGCCTGGCCTCCAACTTAAGTCTCTTTAGCTCCAGCTAGATTTTTAAGTCCACTGCAGAAAGGTTGAGCTGTCCATTCTCTGAGGATATTGTATCTCCACTGCCAGTCTGATTGTCCTCCTGGAGGCTGTTTTCTGTTGCAGCTATAACCAAGGCTGCAATCAGGTCTGCCTTAGTCAGCTTTCCATGCACCAGTCCCCTAGCCTGGCACATCTCCACCAGATGGCTCCTTGTCAGCTTTCCATACTCCTGTGCTGACATGCTGCCTGCTCACCCTGGCTAACTAAGCTAACAAAAGAAATAAAACAATTGTGATCTGAGCTCTGAGTATACACTGTGTGGCTGATTTAGAGTACAAAACACTTTCAGAGATTACTGTACATAATCTACAGGATTCACTCTACCCACACCACTGCCAAACACTTGTGAGGATATCTTATCCCAACCACTGCCATCACTTACGATGACCGTGTCCTGGCCCAGCAATCAAGGAGCCTCAATCCTCACCACTAACACCAGGGAGGTTGTCTCATAGAAGAGAAAAGGATAACAAATACACACAGTAAAATAGAATTTCCCTTAAGTGCACACAGAGATCACAGTCAGTTTGGGGATGGTTGCTCTCTTACTCTCCAGATCCCCAATAAGACTCCCCACTGGCACAGCTATAGGGTCCAGATCTCAGCCTAGCTGGCAAGCTAACCTCCAGTACCCCTTCTGTCCCACCAGTGCTTCATGTCCCTACACTTTGAGATAAGTATTTATACAACTTCACAGACACTCCTGGGAAAGGCTGACACAGATTGTCCAGCTGTGCCCCTTTACCCAGACTATACTGTAGTAATTCCTGCCACAACCAGCTAATATTATCAGCTACCCAAAGGCCCTTGAAAGGGTGTCCAACTATTACTGTCCAATATTATTATCCAATTGGTAATGTGACTATTCAGTCTAAGACTTAGTAGAGTGGCCTATTATGATAACCTCTATAAATATGCAATGTACTCTAGAGTCTACTTCTCTACACAAACCAGCCACAGGTAAATGTTTTTAAAATATTTAGTAATAAATAATTAAAACATAAGACAATACTACTACACCACAGATATATCTAAGAGTTCAGAGATCACACAGAAACTTAAAATAATACAGTAGGACAGGTCTGAGGTCAAAGAAAAACACTTACTTTGACTTTCTAATCTTTAGCTATTCTTAAGAGAAAATACAGTGCTATAATCCTACTTACATACATAAAGAGCATAAGCAGTACTGGGGTTGATGGTCCAAGACAAATGCTTTTAGCGTCTCACTGAACAATAGTTTTTAAAACACTAACAAACAGCTCTGCTAAGGCCCTCCCAAATTATATAATTTTGACACTTAGGTTTTTCCAATATTCACATTACATCATTTTGACACTTAGTCTGGAGTTCCCAAGCAAACAAACTGCATTATTTAGCAAGCTAACACCTGCTCAGGAAACTATAACAATAAAAAACATTTCATATGTATACTCTAACAATTATTCTTTAAGTTAAGACAATAGAAAGAATGTGTTCAGCCAGACGTTTCAGCACCACTTTTTAGATAACTGTAACTTCAAAGAACATTTGAAATGCTTGGCTTGGTTTTCCTTACAACAGGTGACAATGTTGCAACAATCTTGAAGTTCACAGTTTACAGTGATTTCTTTCATTTAAGAACACAAGCCTGCATTTTACATTTATTTATACAAATGATAGAATTATGTATCAAATTCTATTTGACTAGGCTGGCAGCCTTCGCCCATCTTTCCCCAATCATCACACTAAGTATACGTACAAGACTGATATACAACTAATCCTGCTCTCAACTTCTTAGTGCAAGAAATGTGGACAAAGCCAAAAATAATGGGAGGGGAGCAAAGGCCCAAAAAACAGGGACAGAGTTCAATTATTGCTCTTATAAACTTAGAAACTTGCTAGAATAACAGGATTTGTGTTATACATTTTCTGAAGGATATGAAGTCAGAAAATTAAATGTATGGCATTATTTGGTGACTTCAATCCTCAGTGGTTTGCCATAAAAACATAAATTTTATGAAGAACAAACCAAAGATATGAAGCAAAAATGTTTACATTTTGTGAAAATCTGGACAGTTGAGGGGCATATCTTTGCTGAGAATGATGTCACAATGTAAACAGCATATAACTGACTACAATAACTGGTTAAATTTTGGTGTCATTCCAGGGGTAGCCAGACATGACACATATTGGAATGGCAGCTGGTTAACACTGGAAGTACAGTTGTGTAAAATCTTACTGTAACAGTAGATGTCCTAAATTTCATTGCTGCAGTATTCCATATGTAAGGGATTTCCTCCCAAGGATAGCCTAATGTCCGGCCAGTATACCAACGCCTTTAGCACTTATCAGTGTTGTACATCATTGATATGCTCTCCACGCAATACATAGGGCATAAAGGTGACATATGGATGCACATACACAGAACTGGAAAAGCCCCAGGAGGAACAGAATGTGCATCCAGAAGGGAAAAAAAAAGAAGAGCCCTCAGCCAGGAATGCAGGAGGGACGAAGCAAATACTGCAACACTGAAGAGGACATCAACTGTTATGGTAAAATTTTACACAATGTTATGATGTCCTTCCATATCACTTTTGCATTCTTCCATGCGTAAGGAAGAGTATAAAATCTCAAGCCTGCGAGGAAGATGGCACAGAAGATCACTCCAGATACTCATGCAGGATAGCCCTGGCAAAGCCAGCCCTGGCCCTAGAAATGACATCCAACTTGTAATGCTTAGTGGAACTATGAACAGAGGACTATGTAGCAGTTTCAAGGATGGAAGTGGTATCCATGCCCTTGAAAAAAAACACCAGAGGAGGCAACAGCCCTGGTAGAATAAGCCATTACCGATGAGGAAAGACATTTACCATGAAAGAGTAACAAAATGAAATGTCCTTAGAAATCCAGGAAGACATGGTTTGCTTAGAAACAGCTAAACCCAAGGACCTAGGGTAAAATAAAACAAACAGCTGCTCAGATTTACAAATAACTTTAGTTTTATCCAAATAATATCTAAGCTCTAAATGCAAATCCAAGGTGTGAAGAACCTTTTCACTGGCAAACTGTGGAGAAGGAAAAATGGAAGGAAGATGAATAGACTAATTAAGGGACAACTTATTGACCCCCATGGGTGTAAAATAAAGATTAGTATGAAGAGACTCCCTGTCTCTATGAAAAACTGAAAAAAGGAGGAATATCCATAAAAGCCTGGAATTCAGACACTCTCTTAGCTGAAGAGCCAAAACAAGAACAGTCTTCCAAGTACAATGTTGCAAGGGATCTGAAGAAGCAGGCTCAAAAGGAGCCTGAGTCAAATTTTCCAGTAAAAAACTGAGGTCCCAGGAAGATGGAATAGGCTTTCTGGGAGGCCTAATATGAAGGACACCTTTAAGAAATTGCTTGGCCTCAAATCTACAGTCCAGAGGAGCAGTTAAGGAAGAGAAGCAGAAATTGCTGATAGGTGAGCTTTCACTGAAGAATATGCTAACAAAGCATGGAACAGATCACACAAATAAGAGAGAACCACAGGAACCTCCACAGATACGGGATCTTTGTGGTGAGAGAGGCAGCAGACAGAAAGGTGCTTCCATTAGGACATATAACATCCTAGAGGTTGGTTTCCTGGCCTCCTATAGTACCTGAAGCACATCCTCAGAAAAGAGGTGCCAAAAAGAGATCAAAACCCTATCACCTACAGCATCAGGTGCAGGGTGGACAAGTGAATATAAGTAAGAGACCCCTTGTCTTGTGTGAGAAGGTCCATACAGTGAAATAACTTGTGGGGATTGATCCTGGCCAAGTGGAAAGAAGTCTGAGCCAAAATGGAGTAACCCTCAAGAGTTTGGGAGAGTCCTGCCTGATCTTGTGCAGGACTCATGGAAACAGAGGAAGGGGAGGGAAGGCATACAGTGACATCCCCTTCCAAGGAAAAGACAGAGCATCCACTTTCCAAGCCAGAGGACTTGAGATTCTGGAAAAGAATAGAGGAAGATGCTTGTTCATAGGGGAGGCAAAAGTTCTATGGACAATTTCCAGGAATGCATCTCTGTGAAGCATCCATTTGTGAGCTTGTGTGCTGGACATGCTTAAAAAGTACAGCCACTAGATTGGACACTGAGTGAATGTAAACTAACTGAAGAGCCATTTGATACTGGGCAGCTAGATCCCAGACCTGAATTTAGTCTGCAAAGAAGATAGAATTTTGTTCCTCCTTGCTTGTTGACATACCATGTTCACTGTGGTGTTAGTGAAACATTTGACGGGTCTGGGATAAAAGAGGGAAAAGCCTTTATACTGATGTTGTCTGATCTCTGATACATAGGTCAGTGACCCTGAACCTTGAGACAGCTGAAGGAGGCCCCCCATCCCCTGCCTGAGGTATCTGTAAAGAGCTCTTGAGTTGGGGCTGGAGCTTGGAAAGGAAGCCCCAGGTTGAATCCACCACTGAAGCTCAAGCTTGACACATGGAAGGAAGGGTATCAAGAAATCCAGAGGGTGGCAATGTTGGAGCCACCCTGAATTGAGGTACCAATGAAACTTTCTCATGTGGAGCTTGGCCAGATGCAGCATGAGAATGGTGGAAGCCATGAACTCACGGACCCTAAGAAATTCCCTGACCATGACTGATGTCAAAGGAGGAAGAGACTGGAAAATAGACATAAGTGACAGGTCCTTGGAGCCAGGCAGAGATGCCAGTATGGAGATTGTCTGAAGATTTCAAACTAGGAAAATATGATCTTGAGAAGGGGTTAGAGCTGATTTCTGGAAGTTTATGATGAACCCCAACCTCTGCAACTTGGAAATAGTAAACTGGAGATTCTGAAGTAGAGAAGTGGGGAAAAACATTGACTGAGTGCATAGTCCAGAAAGTGAAATATCTGAATTCCTGTCATCCTGCAAAATCCAATGACAGGAGCAAGGCACTTGAATAATACACTTGGGGCAGTAGAGAGGCCAAAGGGAAAAGTAGAGAACTGAAAATGCAAGAAAGAAACAGAAAATCATAAAAATTTCCTGAAAAGGGAATAGATATGGATAAGAAGGCAGGCATCCTTGAGATCCATAGAAACCAGAAAGGCCTTAGTTAGAAAAAGGAGAAAGTCTGAACAGACAACATTCAAAGGAAGGAACCTTGAGAAAAGTGTTGAGCTGGGAAAGGCCCAGAACTGGTCTCCAGGTGTCCTCCTTTATGGGAACCAAAACATTTTGGAATAAAACCCCCTTCCTACCTGGGCAGAAGGCATAGTTGAATAGTGGCCTGGACCAAAAGAGAATGGAACACCTCTAGGAAAAGATGAAGTTGTTTCCAAGGAGGTTGAGGGATGCCACAAACAGAGTAAGGGATTTCCAAACTGTGAAATATTTCTGGCAGATAACAGACAAAACCTGAGAGTCTGTTGCGGCCTTTAACCAATTTGGAAGAGACAGTGAAAGACAGAGGGGATAAGGTAGCCTGGCCGAGGGAAAGGGGAAGCAAATTCTCAAATGGAACCCAGTTTATCCTGAAAAGCAAGTATATAGAAAGTAATGGTTTGAGTAGACTTAGCAGGATGCACACATCTGGAACCCTTTTTTCCCTTGGGTGGATGGTGAGATTGCCTGCAAACAAAATCTGATTTGGAGGGGTAATTCCTCTGAAACTTAGGAATAGGAGAAACAAAAATATGTTTCATCTCATACAAGGCTTCACCCTTATTCTGAAGATATATGGCAGCAGTGGCACCAAATTGATTTTTATTATACGAAGAATCATCCGATAGTTTGGACTTAATGTCATCAAGCAAAGCCTGAAGATGAAGCGAAGAGTAACTGCTCATAATAGAACCAAAGGCAGCAGCCCTGGAGGAGGCATCAGCTGCATCACAGCTGCATTTGATCGAGTGTCAAGTAACTTGATAGGTAAAGCCCAACAGGGAAAGGGCAGAAGCCTTACCCTTAGGGTCAAGAAGGTCAGAAACCACTTTGAAAACCTGAGAAAGGAGGGCCAAAGTATACCTGGTCATATGAGTCTGGTAGTCGATGGCCCAGAAGGATATAGTGGCACCAGTATAAACCTTTTTGCCCAGCCTCTTCATGGTCCTACTATCTTTTTCTGAAGGAAGCAAATTGGTAGAGGGCAACAACTTGGAGGGCATGTCAAAAGACACAGAAACTACAAAAGGATCAGCAGAAGGGCATTTATAAAGAAATTTACATTTGGCAGGCACATTGCAAAATCTATTGGGCTTCTTGGGAGCAGAGGGCTGAGAATTGAGGGCCACAGAAGCTGCTGGAAATGTATTCAGGAGGGCAGACAAAACTGGGGGTACAGCACAATGCTTATGAGACTCTATCTGAAAGAGCTCATATTACCTTTTCTGAATATCAGAGACTTGAGAGGAAGCACACTTAAAAAAAATTCCATCATGCAGGCAACAGTATCCCCAGAGGAGAGTTCCTCCAAAGGAGAATCTGGACTAATAGACTCATCTTCCTCTAAACCATATTCCAATGGGGAAGGGATTTCAGAAGAGTAAGCCAGGGACTTTTCCACAGAATCCAGATCCTTACCTCAAGAGTCTAGGTCCCTGGAACTTTTAAGAGGAGTGGAAGTACAGGGAGGGGCAGGCATAGACATCCCTTGAGGAGGCTTTAAAAATCCATTAAAGCAATAACAACCCCTGAGTAAATCCTGCCATTCATGTTGGGGATCCTTAACTGCAGAGGAAACATGCTTGGTTTCTGTTTTGTTTTCTGTTGGACATCTGCACAAAATACCCATGGAGGGTCAGATTCTTGGAGACACTCAAAAAGCATAATAGAGATTTCTTTCCTAAGATCTGTAGAATCCCCTTTGGTCCCTCAGATATAATCAGCTGAGGTTCCCTCTCAATGGCTGGAGCAGATGTATGTAAAGCTTCAGTGGACATGCAAGAAATCAGATCCATGTTGGCCACCAATGGGGTCATGGTGGAAGAATCCAATGCAACCTCTGGGCAATCCTGTGGGCTTTCATTACCCTTGAAGAAAACATATGCGGGAGTCTGGACAGCAGCCTTATCAGACCTAAGCTTTTTGGCATTTCTTTTGGCTGACGGCTGACCCTCAAGATGGGAAGACTCCATCATAGCACCTTGAGCCAACAGCTTAAGATGCTGGTTTTCAAGGTAAATAGATGAAGAAAATAGATGACTATGTAGGGTCTTAGGGACAAAAGCCTGACAGATATAACACTGTGTATAATTTTGGAAAACACCCAAAGAGAAAAAACACTGGTCATGATAGTCTTTATGGGGAATCTGCCTCCCACACTGACATTTTGCTTTTCTGCATGACACTAACTCAACTGCACTAAATTAAAAAAAAAGATAAGGAGAAACCCCAGTGTGGCAATTATCTGAAACACAGCTTGGTAACCAGTGCAGCAGAAAGGCATTCAGACTGACATCAAATGATGGCATTTGGACTGGTGGCAAAGAAGTTCTGAGTGTGTGCATCTGTACATCACCTTTATGGCCTACACCTTAGGAGGGAAGTGTTTGTCTGACGAACAGTGCCTATAAGTACTAAAGTGTTTGGTATACTGGCTGGACATTGAGCTATCCTTTACAGACGATCCTTTATAAATTGCTATAGTACATAAACAGTACACTTTTTTATTATGGAATAGGAGGAATTCATGTTATGAGCATGTTATATGGTTCTGTTTTGAAAATATTGTCAAATGCATTATGCTTTAAATAAAATGTGCTTACATGGCTCTTTGCGATGAATGGTGGACTCTTTTTTTTTTTACTTTTTACATGGTTAAGGATTATTTAGGCATAATAATTAAAGAACACAATTTGTGATGTTAAGCAACATTTGAAGACTTTTCTTTGCAATCATTACACAGAATATGATTTGCATTATTACGAAATAAGAAATACGGATTTGTGGAAAGCTAGTAGATTATTATGTAAGAACAAATATTTTACTTATTGTAAAGAAAATAAAAATTATACTGGACACAACCATAACTTACAGATTATAGTCTTACCTAGTATGTAGTTTTGTGTAGTCTGATATCTACAGCAGTTGAACCAAAGGCAACATATTTTATGCATTACAGAAAAATGGGATTAATAGTTCATATATTGTTGTTTATGAAAACAATGTACAATTGCTGTAGGTGCTATGTAATTTATTTTTATATGAAATGCACTTAGTGAATACATGTATTTTTTGACCTACCAAAACAGATGCTATAAAGTCATATTTTAGAGCTATGATTTTAAAAACTACTTTAAATTCAGTTTTATCGTTGGAATGGTGCCATAATGCTAAGAGTAGTTACAGTTATAAGTTCAATATATACTTTTTCTTTTTATAGAACTGTTATATGAGAACAACTGTACAATCCTTATTATAAACTAGTTTACCTACAGTGTTAACATTTAATGTTATATATGAATAAGACCATTGTTTTCTGTGCTTAAATATTTAATTGTATAGTATTTTATAAACAAAGTAAGGGTAAGGAGGAAAGAAAAGAGGAGAGGGGGAGAGGAAGAAGGAAGAAGGAAGAAAAAAGGGAAAAACACTAAAAAGAAAGGGTTACAAAACTTTGGTAATTTCACAAAATGCTGCATAATTTTTGGAACAGAGTAGATATTAGAAGGAAGACTTTGAAAAAAAAGAAGACAATATAGAAAGAAAAGACATTGGGTGTAATATGTTCATGTTTGAGAAACAGAGAGGATTTTCTTCTCTATCTTTATCACTCTATTAACTCAAGTTTTTTTTTGAGTTGATATCTGTAACCAGTATCATCAAAAATACATAAATAAATGCCAACAATGAAGATGCATCTGTTTAATGGAGTCAGAAACTACACATATATAAAATAACTGTTTTAAAAGGGAAATAAATGACATTTTGTAAAACAATAATACTTTTATAAATGTATAGGTGTGCTTATGTCACAGATAAAAAATGTATACATTTATTGCAATTTGATAATGGAAATATAATCTGATGGATGAATATGATCAAAAGTGACAACTATTTGTGCTTACATTTATTACTATTTGAAATATTCATATATGGTATGAAATATAGTAACCTGTATTCACTCTTTTAAACAAAAGGTAAGGTTTGGATACAAGAGACCAGAAGAAGTCTGTTGTTTTGTATTTGTTTAATCAAGTGTCCTATCTGCTTCTCTATAGTTGCATTGAGGGCTAGTTGACTCATAATGTTAATAAAGAGTCTTGAGTTAGGTTAGACGGTAGTTTGTCTAGTCTAGCCTAACAAAATTAAGAACCGAAAGTGTCCATAATATTGTTAGAAAACTGTTTTGTTTAGTTTTGTTATGCTCACTTATGATGTATCTTTTAAGGCATTAATGAATATACTTACTTATTTTCTAAAGTGCATAAGTACATATGTTTGTAGACAGTGCTCTGGCTTGAAGGCTGTTCATAAACACTGACTTCTTTAAATATTTGTAAAATGCTTGGTCCCTACCCATGTGTCATGACTTGTTTTAAATTGCATTATATTCTCTGACATTTTAATATATGTTGGCAGTCTATTTCAGTGTTGCAATGTTCTGTGTGATGTCGATATCTCTTGTTAGACCTATTGAAACTTACTCTAAAGTTATTAATTTTGTATTGTATAGTTATAGTACAAGTCTAAACTCAAGCATATTAACAAGAAATCATCATTAAACACATTAAAAAGAAATATAAATTTCCCTCTGTACTAACAATGGCATATTATGTAGAGGTTCAAAGCCTTGCATCTATCTCTTTAATCCAGGAATGTAATGCTGGTATTGATCTGGTAAATTCCCTCTGTACATGCTCCAGGATGTTTAGTTGTCTCATACTATATTGACAGAATGCAGAATTATATTGAGTTGCAGATCTGAAATGCTCTTTATAAAACCCAACCAATACATAATCATCTCTTTCTGATATGCTTATAAGAAGCTAGCTTAATTGCCACATTGCTTTAATTTTAATTCTATTAACACATAGATTAAAGGTTAAGTTTCAACTAATCTTAATTCTGAGATCTTTAAAATGAGTGCCTTCTAAAGTGATGCCTTGAAACATTAAAGGCCCTGTAACATTCTTCTTGTCAAAATATCATATATTTACACTTTCCTGGATTGAATCTTAATTCTTTTTTCATTTAAGTATTTCAGCTGTACAAGTCGGTATCAATTTCAATTATGCTTACCACTTTACAGTCATCTGTATGTTTACTGATCCAGCAGTGTATAACTTCAGGAATATATGATAATATTAAATTAATAAATTTGGCCCAAAACAGATCCCTGTGGGGCCCACTTGTTATTAGAAAATTGGGCAAATATGTGCCATGAATAACTATCCACCATGAAATATAAGCTTTGGGATTCCAGTTTATTTAGGAATTCTACTGCATATGGTAGAATATCTCAATGAAATAGAGTAATTTAATATGAAAATAAAATATTACCATTTTATCTTAAAATATTAACAGTTTACATACTGGTTATAATAAAGAGGATATGCTTAAATATCTTCAAATTAATAAATCTGATATTATATTCTTACAAAAAACAATATTTTATTAGAGAGGATCTGTAAAAAATGGATTTAAGGAGTAAATAATTTCCTCTTTAAAAAAAGAAAAGGGATTACAATTTGATGGATAAATGAAGCTATTATATTGAAAAGTATATATCCATATGGTGATAGCAAAAGAAAGCTACAATAGTAACTACTTTGCAAGTATCCTAAATTATATCTATATGGGATATTACTTATTGGTGTCATGAGGCAATGAGTTGGTTGCAATACAAAAAGATTTGAATGTTGTTAAGTTAAAAGTTTAAAAAGACAAAATTATTTAGTTAAGACCTTAATAAAAACAGGGATTCATATTAAATCATGTAATAGCAATGACTCAAGAGAAGGTGGACATTGAATTTTATTATGTAACTCTAAAGGGCTTAAACTGACTAGCAATTAAGTCTAATTTTTTTACTTGCTCATAACAAATAAAATGTATTCAGACTCTTGGTAGCAAAAATGTTATGGATATTGATGACATCCTAGTAGCATTAAAATATACCCTGGAATTCATCAAACTCCATGCAGGAATAGTGCTATTCCTGCACAGAGTGGATAGTGCCAGTGCCCTGAACTCTGAATTGCCATATTGCAATTCTAAAGCAACTAACAGTGTCCACAGGCACTGTTAGTACAACATAACAGTGTCCATGGACAAAATACATTAGAATACACACAGAAGCACAGCCCCCCGCAATGGTCCCACACAGATAATGTCCACAATGGTATGCCAGTGTACAGCCTCACATACCAAATAAGTAAATATGTTCTTGAGAGGAACATGTAAAATAATACCCCCTGTATGATGTGGTTGTCCAGATGCCCTACCCTAAGAAGCAGAAAGCAATGTGCATACCCCTAAAGTAAATAAAAATAAAAAAAATGTTTATTTTTTTCCATCCTCATAAACTTTAAGCGTAGCTGAATGGGTGTGGCATCGCACAGCTGTGTATAGCATAGCTTAAACATCTGAAGGAGCTAAATAGAGACATACAGCCCAGATAGTCAAAGTGAAATAGCGTAGTGGTTAGAGTGTTCACTTAACATACCAGTTATTCATGGTTCGAGCACTAATGCAATCCATTCATTTCTATATGTGCAAACAGCACTAAAGGTATCTTTTTTATAAACAGGTAGTGAATAATATAGATTTGTTAACCAGGGTAGTGTAGCAGGTCCAAATGTGAGGTGACAGATGTGAAACCCCCAAATAAACACAAGTGTCCCATACAGTATAGCCACAAAAGAATATAATGTAATGAAAGCACATAGGGGGATGTTATGGAAGAGAAACATGCATATCATAAGATGTCATTTAGAAGGAATCAACCCCACAATCCTGATAGTCCATAAAATGAAAGCTGAACAATGCTAAATTGTGCTCAGCTATGCTTAGCCGGAGTAAGCATTGCTTAAATTTGTATGCTTAGCAATAATCTGTGTAGCTAAATGAATTTCCGCACTGGTAAGCAGTGCTTAGCATCTACCCCTTTAAGCAATGCCTATCTGTGCTAATCGGGTTAGCCCGTCACTTAGCTTAGCTCAGCTTATTCAAAACTGTCCAATCACAGCAAAGTGCAGGAAATCAGCCCTATTTAAACCTTAAAGGTGGGAATACAGCTCATAACCAGTCGGACTGGTGAGCAGGTCCAGCACCACTTTGCTGACTTGAAGCATAGGAAGAGGGAGCTCTTGGACCAGTGGGTCCAAGATGCATGGGCAAGGAATGTTCCAGACATGTGTAAGTATCAGTATCAATAGGTGTTTTCCAAAGTCCAGCCTGTGTATGTGAAGGATAGCTATGCATAAATGTTTCTCTGTCTTCTGTACAGAAGCAGATCAGAGGGCTGCGAACATGGATGCCCACTCCAGAAGTCTGTTAAGGTTGCGTCGTGAGGCTGGTGAGTATAAATCTAGCTTGTAGTATTCATGGCAAATAAATAGAAAGGAGTAGAATGTCATCTGTCAGTATTTAAAAATGTGTATGGTTTATACTGAATAAACAAGACATTAGCAGAGTAATAGTGACATACAGGGTATATATCAATAAAAGTGTCAGTACCTTTCAACAAAAGTCAAAACCCTGGATTGGTTGTGTTTACTTTTACTTTGGTATGTGGTGGTATGAATCGAAATGTGGACAGTTTCTGCACAGCAACATTAGCTCTGAAAGCATTAAATAATCAAGGCTCATCTGACAAAGATTGTGGAGTTGTAAATCAGGAGGTTAACTATATGAAATGTTCCATGCACCAAGATCTTATAACTGAATAGTAATGTGTTAACCAGTGTTTTCCAGACTGTGCTGTGTCAAAGTATGAATACACAGTATAAGAACTATCTGCCATGCATGAATGTCAGAATTACAAGGTCAGATTGTATAATCAGGAGAGTATTACACAGAAAACAGTCAAACAAGAAACAGCAGTTTCTTAATAGCTCATTCTGATGAAACACAAACTTGTTGTATTTTTTGCACAAACAGGTACGGTTCGAATCCCGGGAGTGGTACAAGCTGTATGCATAATTTTACCCAGGAATATGTAAATATGTGTAGAAACAGGTAGTGTTAACAGAAAGTTCCTCCACAGGTCTGCCAGGTAAGAAAAGGTATATTTTAGCTGTAAGAACACTGTGTACAATACTCACTGTCCAACCCCAAAGCTGCAAATGACAGCAAGATAAGTACATACACCAAGTAATCTCCTCCAAGAAATGTCCCTCAAGTGTCACGCTGTCACAGCTAGTAATCACTGCTGCCAACACCCAGGGTGACCAATAGAAATCAAGGCAGAGTATGGCAGTAGTATACACATACACACATACAGTATGAGTGCACATATGTAACCTTGTCTATATGAATATGGGTAGAAACAGTCAGGTAGTGTTAACAGAAACTTCATCCATAGGTCTGCCAGGTAAGAAAAGGTATAAATTAGCTGTAGGAAGGTTGTAATTATACACTGTGTACAATCATACCACTGCCCAACCCAAGGCCATAGGTCAATGTAAAGTGAGGTAATACCCGGAGAGTAATGATTAGAGCAATGATCATTATAGTTGCGAGCAACTGAAGCCTATACAGTTGTTAATTGACATCTCTCTCTCTCCCCCCAACCCTATCTGCACTAATAATCTAAACACATAAATCAATGGGTATGTTTTTCACCAAACCTACTGTTGGGGCATGTGTCCTATTGTTCTACAAATATTTAAACGTTGACTATTAATATTCCTTGTTCAAATACTATCATTGGTGGCCTGTTGCTATCAGTGTAACCTGCATGCCATTATAATGCCCACTGTGGTTCTATATATGCATGTGTTCTGTTTGCTATGCAACTGTTCCAAATATGTTGTTTTGGGTTAATGGGAATACTTATGCATGTTGTTATAACTAATCATGGAATGTTTTTCATGACTAACCAACATATGCTTTAAAACTGGAACACCATAGCATGTTTGGGAAGGCCAATCCCAGGAGATCCGCCTGTCCCACCTCAACTGACTGTGGCACCGGGCCCCAGAACATCTGGGACCCAACCCAGGACCTCCTCGTTGGCTGGTCCTCTACCACCTTCAGGTGGAACTGCCTCAGGGGATGGGGCCCATCCCCCCAACTGAGAGCAGGCATGGACAGGACACTATCACCTGAAGTCAAGGCTGGGGATTATTGCGTAGCGAGTGTCAAAAGGACTTCAGAGATCTGCTATGCCAGCTTGAGGGCTGCATGGTGCATCTTGAGGGTCAGCCTGCCCCTCCTGTTCAGTCCCCTGTGCAGCCACCTTTGGGGCCATGAAGGTGCCCATGGGTGGGGACCTCAGTCCCACTGTATCCATTGGAGGCTCATGAGTGTCCGATTCCCAACCACCCTCCCCGTCCAAGGTGTTTATCCCCAACATGTGTCATATACTTCCCCTGTCTGCTGTCTAGTTTGTCTTGTCTGTCTTCCTACCCAACCTACCTCACCAAATATACCTACTATCCTTCTCCAGCATCCCACTCTCGCCTTATAAAAAATAAAAAAAGGCAATCTGTTCCCACAAAATTGTCGCCTCATACATAGCTGTCTGTTTCGCACACTGGTCTAATTGGCTTAACAACACATTACCATTGTTCTCACCCCTCTCTCAGGGGTTTGAGTGTCCAAACTCACCTTCAAATTCTGTACAAATGCACAGCTGTTGCTGTATCAGAAGTGGACAGCTATGGACCTTACCTACACCTGCCCTGCACATCCCTAGCTATCAGTTGCATTGTTTTTCCATCTGCATGCCCCCTTTCTCACCACTTTCCTATGACCCCTGTTTTCTTTTCTTTTAAAGAAATTAGCATGGAGGTAAGCGGGAGTAAGCTGCAATAAGCAAGAGTAAGTGGCAGTAAGTGAGTTTGCATGATGCTAAGCGATGCCTACACAGATTAAGCAGTTTCCCATTTAACCATGTGTTGGCATCGCTTACCATCGTGCACACCTGCGCAAACCGCTTATAACTGCTTAAGACGTTCCTAATCACCTTGTCTCCATCAGCCACTGTTCTGCCCAGTGACAAAATAACCAAGTGTTGAACCCAGGACCATGTACACCATAATCATAGGTTCATAGGTTCATAGGTAGGTACTAGGCTATTGGTTCTAGGGCCTATACAAGCCCAGCCAAAAAGGTACACTGGCTTTTGCCACCCAAGAAAATAATTTTCCTGTGCCACTGTCGAGCAGAGCCACTGAAATGATCCCTGGGGTGAATTTCCTATTTTCCATACAATCATCAAGATTTTTCTTGAAGAGTACTAATGAGGAGCTTTGTTTGATATAGATAGGTAGTTTATTCCAGAGTATGGAAAGTCTTTGGGACAGGAATCTATCCCTCCGGCATATTCTGTTTATTGTGGTGACAAGGTTTAGGTCCCTAGACCGTGTAGCTCAGAGGGATTGGGATTTCTTTAAGTGGAGCATGTCCAACATCTGTGGGTTTGACATAGCTTTGTATGTTAGGCAGAGATCACCGCTGAGTAGGTGACATGTGATGGAGTAAAGCTGGAGTTTTTTAAGACGGTCTGCATAGGGCATCTGTTTGAGGCCGGTAATCCTCATTGTGAGGTATTTCTGCGGCCTTTCCAGTTATTGTAGATGTCTTGTGAGGTACATACAAAAAGGGGCGTTGTACTCTATAATGGGTCTAATGAGTGATGAGTAGAGGGGAACAATGACCTCATTTTTTCTGGATGAGAAACCTTTTGTGATGAGGTGTACCACATAGAAGAATTTCCTAACTACTGTGGCGATGTGATTATCAAAGGAGAGACTACTGTCCACCTGTGTCCCAAGGTCTCTTATCACATTTTCAGTGTTAAGTATACTACCGCCTATGTTGTAGTTCATGGGTACAGAGTTTTTACCAAAGGGGATGACATGCACTTTTTGGCATTGAGCTTGAGGCCATGGCTTTGACACCAGGCATCTGTCTCAGTGAGGTCCTTTTGTAGGATGTCCACATCGTTAGGAGTTTCGATTATGGCTCGTAGTTTGCAGTCATCTGCGAACTTCATTAGCCAAAGACCTTCTGTGTTAGCCTGTACTTCAGAGAAGTAGATACCAAACAGGAGACGACCCAGGACTGAACCCTGTGGTACTCCACTTGTCACTGGTCTGAAGTCAGATTTGGAGTCTGCTACTTTCACAGTGTGGGTTCTGTCAGTGAGCCAGTTGGCAACCCATCTTGTGACATAGGGATTTATACCTAGTTTAGTGAGTTTATCTATAATTCCAGAGTGGGGGATGGTGGAGAAAGCCTTGGCAAGATCTAAATAGGCTGTGTGAACCACCTTACCCTCTTCTACGGCTTTGGTGACTGCTTCAAAGAAGTCTATCAGGTTTAGGAGACATGATCTACCTTTTACAAACCCAAACTGGGTGGGGCCCAGAGTTTGGAGATTACCAATGTCTTTGTTTATAAGTTCCATGGTGATACATTCCATGGCCTTGCAGACCAGGCTCATCAGGCTAATGGGGCGGTAGTTCCCAGAGTCCGTGGTGGCTCCCCGCTTGTGGAATGGGATAACTGTCGCTCTGTGCCATTCAGCAGGCACAAAGCCTGAGGTGAGGCTATGATTGAACACGGTACTTAGGTGGGGTGCCAGTTCATTCTGTAGTTCATGTAGAACACAGCCTGGGATATTGTCTGGTCCCACGGATGCTGTGTTCTTGGTTTTGGAGAGTGTGGTTTTTACCTGTGCAGCCGTGATTACAGGAACTTTGCATTCTTCCGGTATAGAGATGGGCCCTTTAGGGGGTGAGAGGGGGGTAAAGTTAGCATTGAACCTATCTGCCAGGATGTTGGCAATATCAGTTGGGTCTGTATATTTAGTGCCATTGTGCTGTAACTCAGAGCAGATCTGAGTGTTGCCATTGAGATTCTTGACATAGCTATAGAATGCTTTGTGGTTGTCTTTAGAATCAGTGGCAATTTTGTTTTCGTAACTAGCTTTGGAAGATTTTTATCAGGGATCGCAGCTTCTCACTGAGGCTGACCAGGGAGCTCCTCCACTCATGGGATTTTACTCTCTTTTGCAACAGTTTCTTCCTTCTGTCTTACAGTTTGCTTATGGCAGGGGCAATAATCAGAGCAATTTACCACTATTCTATCTGAGATATAATAGCAAATGCTGTTTTTTTTAAATATATCATTCAGTACAGGTATAGAATAGTAGGGAACAAACACTGTGGAATCAGTCATGTTTAGTATATGTAAATATACACATATAGATGTGTATGGTGATAGATAAATATTAAAAAGTATATACATCAGATATATGGAGCTATACATCTAAAACAAATACGTATAGAATGTATACATATATATTGTTCTATAAACATATGTATAGATTCAAAAAAGGAATATATATATATATATATATATATATATATGTATATATGTACACACACACACACACACACACATATATATATATATATATATATATATATATATATATATATATTATATATGTAAGTACGACTCAGTCATTGTCCACGCTGGTGTCAACGACCTGAGACGTACCTCCTTGGACTACATGAAAAGGGACATCGAGGAGCTCTCTGATTATGTAGCCCAGGCAGGTATGACCCTGACCTTGAGCAGTATCCTACCTTCACCTAGAATGATGCCACAATACAGTGATAAGATGATCAGCTTTAATAATTGGCTTAAATTCTGGTGTCATTCAAGGAGATCAATGTCTGTCTGCCTGGGATGACATGCTGGACAAGCCACGCTGCCATGAGGACAGCTTGCACCTGTCACCCTGGGCTTCGGATATTGGCAAAGGCTCTTGCCACCCCCATAGTGCCTTTTTAGGCAAGGCTCAAATTCTAAACCTACCACCCTAGAACACCAAAAGGAAAAAACTAAGGGTAATGCTGCTCAATGCCAGAAGTCTCAATCTCAAGATGCACTTTCGAGGCCCTTCTCAATATGGAGAACATCGATGTCTGTGCTGTGACAGAAACCTGGTTCAAGGCTCCTGAGAGCACCCCAGCACTAACAGGTTTCACCTCATATCATCGTTCGGCCCCAAAATCGGACAACACCAAGAAAGGAGGGTGTCCATATTCATAAAGGACACCCACACCTCAAGGTTGGTGGCAACGACGATGCATCGGAGACCATCCAGGTGCAATTAACCATAGGCAAGACTGCTCTGCAATTTGTAGCATGTTACAGGCCACCCTCTCAAACTCAGGAACCTCACATGGCCTTCCTGAAAACATTGGAGGGATAAATGTATCTCAAACACCATCATACTAGGTGACTTCAACTACCCTAATATAGACTGGGAACACTACTCAAGCCCGAACACTCTAACCCAAAGATTCCTGGAGTTCATAAACTCAAAGGCCATGGAACAACTAGTCACCATCCCACAAGAGGTGAAAACATACTTGATCTCATCATCACGAACATGGGATCAAAATGTTCAACACGAGTATACCCCTCACTGGTGAGATCAGATCATAAACTGATCTCGCTGGAGGTCCTCATCCGCCCCACCTGAAACAAAAAGACCACAGTGAAAAACTTCACAAAAGCCGATTTCTCACTTCCTACAACTAGTGTGGTCTCCTTTTAAGGCCCCTGAGCCAGTGGTAAACATTACTCAAACCGCTGAATCACTTACAAATGCCTTCTACCAGCACCTACAGGACTGCATGGATCAGGCAATCCCAAACAAAACTAAGACTCTCTGTACCAAAGGCAAGCGTCAGTCTGGTGGACCCCAGCCATAAACAAGCTCTACAACAAAAGGAGGAAGCTACTACAAGATAGAGCAAAATCCTTGAAAGGTAAGATGCCTTTGATCATTATAAGTAAAAACTAAGAGCTCTCATAAAATCATCCAAGGCAAATTTTGAGAGAAAAATGCCAAGGACTCTAAAGACAATCATAAGGCCTTCTTTAGCTATGTTAGAAACCTAGGAGGAAACTCCCAGATATGCTCAGAATTAGTTCAAAATGATGTGAAAATTACTGAACCTACACACATTGCTAACATACTGGCTGACAGGTTCAGTGCAAACTTCTCCCAAAGGAGATATCTATTCCAGAGGATTGTAGCCCCCAAACATCTCCAAAGCCCAGGTGAGAACTGCCCTCACTAAGGCAAAAAACACAGCATCCATGGGACCAGATGGTGTCCCCGGCTGTGTGCTTCATGAACTCAACGAGGAATTAAACCCACAGTTAGGACAGCTGTTTAATCTTAGCCTCACCTCAGGATACGTGCCAAGGAGTGGCGCCTGGCGACTGTGGTCCCACTTCATAAGGCGGTGCCTCCACAGACCCTGGAAATTACCGCCCCATTAGCTTGACAAGCCTTATCTGCAAAGCCATGGAGAGGATCATAATGGAACTCATAAATAAAGACATAGGGAACTTGCAGACTTTGGATCCAACCCAGTTTGGCTTTGTCAAAGGCAGATCCTGCCTCTTAAACTTGGTTGACTTTTCGAGACAGTCACCAAGGCCATTGATGAGGAAAGGCAGTCCATACAGCCTACCTCGACCTGGCAAAGGCCTTGACACAATACCCCACTCAGGTATCATCGAAAAACTCATCAGCTTGAATGTAAACCCATACATCACAAGATGGGTTGCAAACTGGCTAGCGACAGAACCCACAGGGTCAGAGTTGCTGGAGCAATGTCAGACTCAAAGCCTGTCACAAGTGGTGACCCACAGGGTCAGTCCTGGGTCCACTCTTGTTCGCATCTACTTTTCTGAAGTACAAGCAAACACAGGAGGGTTATGGCTGACAAAGTTTGCAGATGACTGCAAACTAGGCCATAGTGAAAACACATCTGACACAGATATCCTCCAGAAGGGCCTCACAGAAATGGATAACTGGTGCCAGAGCCATGGCCTGAAGTTAAGCGCCAAAATGCATAGTCATACCCTTGGGAAAAACAAGGTTACCCCTAGCTACCATATAGATGGCAATCCACTGAGCACAGAAAAAGTCATCAGGGATCTGGGGACCCAAGTTGACAGTAGCCTTTGTTTGACACTCATGTTGCTAAAGTAGTTAGGAAAACCTTCTATATCGCCCACCTGATCATGAAGGGATTCACATCTAGATCAAGGAGGTCATCGTCCCCTGTACTCATCACTCATTAGACCTATGATTGAGTACAATGCCCGTTCGAATGTATCTGACCAGACACCTGATGCAGCTTGAAAGGCCCCAAAGTTCCTCACCAAAAGGATAAAGGGTCTCAAAAATATGTCTTATGCTGCCCGACTGAAAGAACTCCAGCTCTATTCAGTCTCATACCGCTGCTCAGAGGTGACCTGTGCCTGACATATAAGGCCATGTCAAACCCAGATTTGATGAATATGCTTCACCTCAAAAATCTAGATCCCTCAGAACCACAAGCGCGGGAGACTTAAACCTTGACACGGTTATAAATAGACCGTGCTGGAGGTACAGATTCATCACCCAGAGACTCCCTATGCTGTGGAACAAAATCCCGGTACATGTGAGGCAGAGCACCTCGCTGGCCTTGTTCAAGAGGAATCTTGACCAATGGATGGGAGATCGCAGATATACCCCAGGGATTACTTCAGTGTCACTGCTTGACAGAGGCACAGAAAAATGATAGGCATAGTTTTTATTCAAACTAAAGGGGTGGCGAAAGCCACATAACTATGGGCTAGGCTTATAAATGCCCTTGGGCAGATAGCCTAGTATGAACCTATGAACCTATGAACCTATATATATATATATATATATATATATATATATATATATATATATATATATATATATATATATATATACCCATAAAGTAGTGGAGTCATACCCAGCACCATACCTCTACACCTCTTAGTGCAATAATTCTGGACAAAGGCTGTCAAAATGGGGGACCATGGTCCAAGAACAGGGACATAATGTACATACTGCAGTTATAAATGTAGAATGTTCCTACAGTAACAGGGTTCGTGTCAGCATACATGTCCAGAAGGATATGAGTTCTGAAACTGAAATGTACGTCATCATTTACTGACAGAAATTCTCACATCATCACAGTGATTTACCACAGAAATGAAAATAATGATTCTGTGGAACAGAACATAAATATAAGCAATAATCCTGGACAGTCTGAAACAATCTGGCCAGTCAAGAGGTATGCTTGGAACCCCTTAGTGCAACAAATGTGGACCAGGCCTGACTAGGGGGGGTGTAAAGCCATGAAACTGGGAACATATCCCAAATACTGGAGTAAATAAGGTGACACAATTGATGCAGTAACACCTTCCTGTCTGGTGTACCATATATTGACTGGAATAGCCCAGGTTCAAAACCAAATTACTCCCCACTACTCACTGACATACATTTTCACACCATCCCACTGATGTGTGAGATTTACTCAACATGTATGGGGGCCAGGCAACAGTACATCTGATATATATTGGAACATAACATCACAATAGAGAAACTACGCTGAGCTGCTAGGCATGTCACCAAGTACTGTCTAAACTACAGGCAGACTGACAAAACACAAATGCAATTTTGCTATGGGGGAATACACACGTACTTGCAAATATATCAGGCACTACAGGGATGTAACAACACTGACCAACAGACACCAGCGTGAAAGTGCATACCCAGAACTAATATATATGGCCGAATTCACAGTGTAGTCTGACGCCTGACTGTGGTATGGGACATGTTTCAGTCTGCTTCTACAAACATATACAGTTGATAGAGCACCAGGAGCTGTAGCAGCATGCAAAGTTAGATAGAAAAGGACCCTCAACACTTACATCTACCATCCTCTACACAGGCCAAATAACACATTCACAATACACTGCTACACAACCCTGACAGTCTGTCAACAATTGCCAGAAATACACAGTCCTCTCAATTGTATTGAGTCCCACAGAGTGTCCAGGCTTCGTCCTCATATATAAGGCCTTCTACATGTAACATGTCTGGCAGTCTGATACATCACTGGGATGATATCTGGAATGAAGTCACTATATAATGATATACTATACCTATACAACTTTTACAGCATGACATCTGGACAAAGCCTGACATATTGGGGGCAGAGGCTCAAACACAGGGGCATTATTGACATACTGCTGTCATAAATTGAGAAAGTTGCTGGTGTAACAGGGTTGCTGTAACATATCTGTTCTGAGGGATATGAAATCAGAAACACACACATGGATGTTACCATTTACTGACGGCAACCCTCAGAGTACACTACTGAATTTCCAAGGCCAAAAAATGTGTGAGTAACACACCAAATATAACAGTCCAAATTCTGGTCAGTCTGTAGATAGCCCTACATTTGGAAGCTATAACACTATCAGACTTAAATTCATGCAGAGCAGCCATATCCACACAAACCCCATCAAACTAGCATTAGTTCAACTGTTTAACAGCAATACTTACATTCTGTCCCTATGTCTGGAACATTCTCCTCCAGTTTGCTGGGCTGTCTCCACAGTGTTTGTTGTAAGAGTTATTCCCAACTACAGTCTGTGATGCTGTTTGTCACACACCTCCATGAAGTACTCCTCCCAGGCAAGGAAAAAGGGGCAATGCCAACATGAAGTACTCAGTTATAGGAGTGTTTCCATGCTGTTGGGTATGGGAATGATACCACAACTGTTCCACATGCAATTAGCAAATGGGGGACTCCAACTGGTGCACAGGCCATCAGCTGCTCATGAGAATTACCTACTAAAGGCAACATGCTGCCTATACAAAACAGATGTATATCCTACATCTATCTTAGAGAGAGAGAGAGAGAGAGAGAGACACACACACAAAAAACACACACACACACAGACAGACAGACACACACACACTGAAACTCTGAAACTGAAGGAGTATACCAACTGAAATGAAAACAAATAAACACAGCTATGTCAAACAATCAAGTCTGTAATGGAATGTGGTAGAGGGCATGTAAACATGGAAAATAGGAAGTTCAAACAATATTATGTCTCAACAACACATGCTGTACTGATATTGCTGAGCAGAACCTATGGCCATAGAAACTGTGTCTGTCTGCAGTGACATAGAACACAGCTTAGGGCCCTGAGTTCCCCAGGAAAGGATGGCTCACATAGGACCACTACTGGAGTGTGTGTTGCAAAATACCAACTGTGACACTGCTAGGCCACACCCAGTGCAAATCACACCATCAGTAACTCTGCTACGTCCAGCTCTGACTTGTGCCTCTTTTTTCATTGCCAATGTCTCCAACCCATATAACATAGCTGGTCTCACCACCCTCCTGTAGACCTTCCCTATCACTCTTAATGGTACTAGTCTGTCACAAATCACACATGACACTCTTCCCCACCACCCACATCCTGCCCGTACTCACGTCTTCACCTCTCCCTCACACATGTCATCACTCCGAACTGTTGTTCCCAAGTATTTACACCTATCCACCTTTGCAAACTGTACTCCCTGCATCCTCACCATTCCTCCATCCTCCCTCCCATTTGCACACATATATTCTATGTTAGCCCTGCTGACCATCATTCCTCCCCCTCTAGACCATACCTCCACCTCTCCAGGGTCTCCTCAACTTGTTTCCTACTCTCACTACAGACCACAATGTCATCTGCAAACAGCACAGTCTAGGGGGACTCCTGTCTGATCAAGTCTGTCAACCTGTCCATCACCGCTGCAAATAAGAAAGGGCAAATAGCTGATCTCTGATGTACTCCCACCTCCACCTTAAACACAGCTGCCACTTCCAATGCAGAACTCACTGCTGTCACACTAGCCTTGTACATATCCTGTAGCATTCTTGCAGATTCCTCCACCACTCCTGACCACCTCATACAATACCATAACTCCTCTCTAGGCATCCTGTCATATGCTGTCTGTAAGTTCACAAAGACACAAAGCAGCTATGTCTGACCTTCTCTGTATGTCCCCAATAATACTCTCAGAGCAAACATTGCATCTGTACTGCTCTATCCTGGCATGAAACCATGCTGCTGATCAGTAATCCTCATCTCCCTTCTTAGCCTAGCTTCCACCACCCTTTACCATTAACTCATGCTGTGACTGATCAATGTTATCCCTCTGTAGTTATTACAGCTCGCACACCACCCTTATTCTCATAATCAGTACCCAAACACATTTCATTCATTCCTCACGCATCCTCTAACTTTCCTAGATTGCAGTAAACAATCCAGTTGAAAAGACCACTGCCATTTGTCCTTAACACATCCATGATTCCATGGGTATTTCATCTGGACCCATAGCCTTTCCATTCTTAAGCCTCTTCATAGTCATCCTTACTTCCCCCTTGATAATCTGTTGCACATCCTGATTCACCAGACCCATATCATCCAACATTCTTATTCTCTTCATTCAACAGCCCCTAAAAGTACTGTTTCTACCTGCTTGACACACTCTCTTAGCTAGTGAGTGCAGTTCCATTATCCTTTTTCAGCCTTATCTGCTGCACATCCTTCCTAGCTACATGCCTGTGTCAAGCCAGTTAATACAGGTCCTGTATTCCATCCTTGGTGTCCAATCATACATACAACCCTTCAGATGCCCCATCCACAGCCTTTGCCACCACTGTCTTTGCCATGCACTCCATCTCCCTATACACCTGTCTACTTTCTGTATCTGTCTGACAATCCCATTTCTCCTTGGCCAACATCTTTCTCTCTATACTCCCCTGTACTTCCTCATGCCACCACCAGGTTTCCTTGTCCTCCTTCCTCTGTGCAGATGTCACACCAAGCCCAATTCTACTCATCTCCCTTACTGGCTTGGATGTAGTTACCCAGATATTTGCTAACTCTTTACTGCCACCCACTGCCTGTCTTAATTCTTCCCCGAACTCAACCTCACAATCACCCTTTCTCAGTATCCACCATTTGATCAGTGGTGCCGTCCTCACACTCCTCCACCTCTACGTGATCACCAATGCCATCTCACAGACCAACCTTCCATGCTGCCTAACTACACTTTCCCCTGTCACCACTTTACAGTTGCCAATCCCTTTCAAACAGGTCAATCTGCATAGGATGCAATCCACCTGTGTGCCTCTTCCTCCACTCTTGTATGTCACCCTATGCCCCTCGGTCTTGTAATACTATGTATTCACCACACCCATGTTCAACCTCTGTTGCAAACTCCACCACCATCTCACCTTCTGCATTCCTTTGCTTAACACCATACCTGCACATCACTTCTGCATCCCCTCTGTCCCCTTCACCAACATGCCCGATGAAATCTGCTCCAATCGCCACTCACTCACCCTTGGGTACACGCATCACCACTTCATCCAACCACACCAAAGTATGTCTGTCTCATCCATCACTCACGTAATTAGTGGAGCATATGCACTAACCACTGTCAACATTATATCATCAATTCCCAGCCTCCTGAACATCACTCTACCCAACACTCTTATCACCTCCACAAACAATCTTGGCATAATGTTCCTTTAGGTTAAACCCTACATCATTTCCCCTCCCATACACACCATGACAGAACTATTTGTACCTGACTCCGATGCACACAGCTGTACACCCCTTCCAACTGGTCTCTGGCACACACAATATATCCACTTTTCTCTGTCCAGCATATCAGCTAGCTCTGTCCCCATACCAGTCATACTCACAACATTTAACAGTTCCTACCCTCACTACCACACACCTAGCCTTTCATCTCTCTGCTTGCCATATGAGCATCAGACATCCTCCAGGGTATGTCTGTGAATGCAAAGGCTACTGAACTATCAAATGACATATGTGTGTTATAGCAATATGAAGAAAGTGTCACTAATTGAGGCCCATGGCCCACCATGTATGTTCATTGTCCTACAGATGTCCTGCCTTAACAGGTTGATATGACTGACTGAGCAGCAAGACTGTCATTAAAGTGTGCCATACTGACATAGAACAGAACTGTATAGCAGGTATTATCTGTGCATATGTATGTATGGGTAGGTGTACTTGGTGCCTCATAACAACTGACATGGGATGCAAAACGTCAGGTGAATAAGCTGTATATGTTGTACACGTGTGTAACCTTAGTTTCTGTGCATCTAACAGAGTTACACCTCTACAGCTACTTGTGGTGTCATTGTCCTAACACAGACATGGGTAGTATAATAAGCATGAGTATCACATTGAAATTGTAGTGGTGGCCAACTGTGTTCTGACCCTGTGCCCATGCCTACTACAAACAGATATATAACCATCCATATAGCTGTATGGCCTCAGCAATACCTTACTTGTAAAACCTGTCTCCACCAAAGTAGAGAAAACCCCTTTGCTGGACAGCAGCAATGCACAAAGCACATAATGTGATGCTGTATTGGTTGCACAGGGCAAAGTAGGAGCATACACCAACTGGGTGGCATGTCAACTTTTGTCTGAATGAGCATTATAGGTCACAGGTGGATTACTGTAAGGCTTACTATGAGTACAAATTGGACACATCCACTAAGGGCAATCACAAGGCCATTTTCATATATGTCTGCAGTCTCAGAGGCACCAACCCAACCCACCCTGTAATGGTGGTCAATCACAGCACATACACACACACCATAGCTACAGCCAACCTGCTGCAGACAGGTTTAGTGCAAACATCACCACCCTGGATCACCATCAGTATAAGTGGATATGCACAGCACAGTTGTGTGTAACACTCTGTCATTTGGCAATATCTGCATGTTCACCTGTGGTGGTGTTTAGTGCATTGCATCAAAGTGGTCATGACAGGGGCCTATTTGCAGGAGATGTCACATATCTGTAGCATACCTCACAACCTGTCATTGCAGGACACCTGTACAAAGACTGACAAAATTGGGGGACAAAGGCCCAAAACCAAGGTCATATTGTGGAAATTAGTGGTATACAGTAAATATAAATGGTGTACACACCTGTTAGAATGCCAGGTATGTGTGATATACAAAAATGAGAGCACAATAGACAAGTTCAGAATACTGCCAACCTTTCATGTGACCTATAATCTGTACAATTCAATTGTAAAGCAAACAAATCTATTAGGGGAACAATAATGACACATAACAATAGTACAACAACCTAGATGCATATGTGTGCACAGGCTGAAGCTAATACTGTGTTGCGGCAGCTTGCAATATAACTACAGCAGTACATCTTATTGGGTACACAACAGCTATCAATTACAGAGACTCTTTGATTAACAGCAACTAATGGTCAGCAGTCCTACCAGGATTATTCTAACATATACCCAGTTACCTGCTACAGCAACAACCATGGTTCACATAGAGCTGATGAAGCTGCTAAGGGACCATATGTTTGAGATGTATCAGCCTGGAGAAGGGTACCTAAACATTTTCACAGCATTGCACATACCATGGAACACAGTGCAGACAGTCATCAAAAGGTGGTGAAAATATGGAGCTACAGTGACATTGTGAAGGAGTGGACATCAAACCAAAGTCTATGAGAATACAAGACCAAAACTGGCCAGGGAGGCTGCCAGGAGCACTATGGCAACAATGAAGGAATAGCAGGACTCTCCTGCAAGTACTGGGTATGTATTACATGTCACAACAATCTTCCATGATCTCCATATGTCCTGCCTATAGGATAGGGTTGGATGATGGCAGATGTTCCTCATATCAAACAATATTCAGGCCCGGTGAAAGTCTGAAAACAATAAATCAGGTCTCCAAAAAGCAAGTGGAAAAATGTGTCATGGTTGTACTCATTGGCCACAATTCTGACAGGTGTATTTGGCACACTATCACCACTGCACATCACCACAACAACACCACCCCCGCGGTGAAGCATGGGGATGGCCATGTCCTGCTTTGGGGTTGCTGTTCACAATTATTTATTTATTTATTTATTTATTTTACATTTGTTTACCGGGAAAGTCCGACTGGACACAGGTCCATTTTCAGCAGAGGCCTGGGGAGAAAAGCTCCACATTACAATACATTACATGAGAGTAAAAAGAAGTAGAACATACATACATATGGCATATATACACATCAGGACAACATGCTGGTGATTAACAAACATGCATATAGCATATATACACACAACAGGACATCATGATAGTGATTAACATTTCTTACAGTAGACAATCAGAGGTACATTTTTTTTCTTTTGCAGTTATAAGTTTTGTAAGGCAAATGTATACGGGTTTGGAAGCTTTCAGGAGAGAAACTGTTTATACATAGCTGTACCCTGACAAATTCTCTTGGTATGGATTAGCTTGGTGAGTAGCATGAGCATAGCCAGGTACTTAGATAGTGTGTTTTCAGGAGTTTTTTGAATTGACTAAAGGAGGTGGTAGAAGTTATTTGGCTTGGTAGTGTGTTCCAGGTTTTGGCAATAGTGTTGGCAAAGAGGTATTTACCAGCTTTGTTTTTATGTTTGATGACAGTTATGAGGTTCTGGTTACTAGATCTTAATGGTCTAGAGGGAATGTGGGGCTGAATTAGGTGCTGAAGTGCTGGAGTTATCTCAGGAAGGTAGTACAGTTTGTGCGCTATAGAGAGTTGATTGAGTAGAAGTATATGAGACAACTCAAGCCAGATGAGTTGCTTAAGGGATAGACAGTGGTGGGATCTATATGTGGCTTCAGTAGCAAACTTGGCAATCTTGTTGTAGCAAGATTCCATTTTATTTAGATCAGTTTGGTGGAGATTGGTCAAGATGGGAGAGGCATAGAGGAGGGTGGATAGAAGGTGAGTCCTTGTGATGGTTACTTTGGTGCGTTGTGTCATAAACTGCTTATTCCTGTAGAGGAGACCAAGTTTTTTATTAACTTTCTTAATAGTTTGTGCTATGTGGATGTTGAACCTCAGGTTATTGTCTATTTCTACGCCTAGCAGTTTAGTGTGTGTGGTTGGACTGATTTGAATGTTCTCTTTGTAGCTAATGGTGAAATTATTATTTAGGGGAGGAGCTCTGCCAGGACTGAAAATAATTAGTTTGATTTTTTTAGGATTAAGAAGAAGTTTGATGTTATTGAACCAGGTTTCGGCTAGAGTGAAGTTGTTTTGGGTAAGGGTTTGCAGTTCACTAAGGGTAGGGGCAGCACATATGAGGGTAGTGTCATCTGCATATTGTACTACTGAGGCAGTGCACACATTGAGCACAAGCTGGAACTGGGGCTGTAGCCAAGTTAGAGGGGATTATGAACAGTAACCAACACTGATCCTTTGTGGCTCCAAAACATTCTGGTGTCTGCCAAATAGCTGTGGATGGTGAGGAATTCCACCTTTCCACACAACAATGGCCCAAACCATACATCCAGATCAACAAAAGAATGGCTTCACCAGAACACATACAACATTCTGCACTGGCTGAGTCAGAGCCCATACCTACGTCCAATAGGATATATGCAGGGTGAACGGAAGAGGGCAGTGCACAGGGGATACCCTTGCAATCTAACATAGTTGGAAGTGTTTTGCAATGGAGAGTGTGCAAACATTGGCAAGTGAAGATGTGCCATGCTGACAGACATCTTCCCAAGAGGACTGAATGCTGTGATTAAATCAAAGTTACTTTAACAGAGTATTACTTTAAGGGTGTGTACACATACAACCAGCCTATTGTACCTATTTCAGTTACCAGATGTTCCCTGTAACTGATGTGTATGTTCTTCATTTGGATTGCACAGGTCATATGTCATATGAAATTATGGCAATGTTATGACCTGATTTCTGAGGTCTCGTGATATATCTCGACAACCTGGCATTTTAGCAGGTGTGTGTACACTTACTATATCCACTGTAAGCTTGGGAAGTTGTTTGAGTAACTGGCTTTATTTTAAAATACATGTACTGCAGGTTATGCAGTCTGCACCTCCAATTAGGACAGCACTTAGTGGCATCAATCCACAGGCCAACCCAGTAATGTATCAGACAAACACAGGAGTTATGAGGAACAGACCAAACATATGAGCCACATATGTAGGCATTCAGCAAAACCCTGTACAGTTGGGGGGGTATGTTCTATAGGAATTGCCAGAGTACTGTACAGGTGAACAGCAATAATTTACATGGGTGCAGTGTGTGCTAGGTGAAAGACCATTACCTACTAACACCACTCACATATCCCAGAGGTATATATTAGTAGTAACGGTAATTGGGAAGGGCTACACTCCATGATGCTGAGGGCCTGTCCAGAGTGGGTATGTTATTGTCTGATTGTGTGTCATGAATACCTCCAGTCAGCTAATGTGAGGTCTGTGTAATGCCTTTGAGGCACCTCACCTGTGTGTGTGTGTGTGTGTGTGTGTGTGTGTGTGTGTGTGTGTGTGTGTGTGTGTGTATACCAGCAAATCTTATAGTGCCAGTAGTTATTTACATATGTTGTTTTTCCCTCACAGATGGACATGGTGGCTGGGGTCCCTCCCGCTCTGATACTGATGTCAGTGTCTCTGCAGAATCTGATTATGATGATACTCATATTGAGGCACAGGTGGGGTTGTGAGGGGCAGATACTGCACCATCGGTTGGCATCACACTATTATCAACCCCATCCCCACCTACAGTCACAATGCCCACACATACCCCATCACCAGTGGCCACAGATAATGGACAGTTGGCAGGTGGTGGCATGGAACAGGCTACTGTGTTGACTATGGCAAGTGAGGGTGCAGGCACTAGCCATAGCCAGAGTGCTGGCAAGGTTCCATTCAGGCAGATGGGCAGGGGTGCTCGGAGGAGGACTGCAGCCCGTCATGCCCCTGTTGCAAGTGCCATGGCAGCAGTCACCAGATGCATGATTCAGGCTGTCATGAGAGCACAGGCACGTAATGAACGTAATACCAGACATATATGCAGGGTCATGGATGAGCACGACCCTGGTGTCCATGGCAATATGAACTCATTGCAACCATGTATGAACATACTGGGGTCATGAATAGATGGTGGGGGGAGACATTGACACTTCTTGATCATGGAATATCTGTGCCTGAGCATTTGTCAGACACTGGCCAGCAGCCATGTAGCTGTAGGGCAGCACCATGATCAGCTGAGGGTCTATGTGGCCATGCGCCATCACATTCCCATGCTGGCAATACCACCAGCACTACTGAAGGGGGTGTGCTGTCCATGCCATGACACAGCAGGTCATGGGCACATGATCCTGGCTGGTCTCAACAGGGATGCAGATCCAGCAGGCAGCAGTCACCAGTGGGGAGTAGTACTGCATCTGGACTCGGACCTGGTGGTGCTGGTGATATCCTCAGCAGGCCCAGTTCCCATGTCCATGGCCAGAGATGGTGAACTGTACACCTTGCAATGTATGGCCCACAGCTGTCCAAAATACCCCTGTGTAGGGTGCCCACATGGCGTGCCTGTGTGCATGTGAACACACGCACATCACCATCAGAAAAGTCACCTACACACACACACACACACACACACACACACACACACACACACACACACACACACACACTTGCCAGGACTCATATTAGAACCCCTAGCTATGTGGTTATTAGTATTACAGTGTTATGCAGTTACCTCACACACCACAGAGCTTATAGGTTGTGGAGTGTCCCAAGGTACTTATATAGTGAATAACATCTATAGCACTTATAAGGTATGGCAATGGTAGTTGTACTGGGTGAGACGGGTCACTAACTACTTTCACCCACATGTTTACACACTCACAAACACTTTCAGACACATTAATACACATACACACATTTGACAGTACTGAGATCCATGGGTTCAAATTGTCATAGGTGTGTACATGGCAAATGGCCATGGAAGCTTTACAAGGCTAGCCCATGGGAATACACTGGCATCATGACACCTGACGATACTTGCCAGTGTGTCTTCTGAGTATAGTCACTGGAGTGATCTCCAGGGTGGGTATTCTATTCCCCATCCACTCCTCCTGATTTATCTTGAAGAGGGCCAATGATGAACTCGGCTTGACATGTATGTGGCATCTATTCCATGGTGTGGCCAGTCTCTAGGTTGTGAACCTGTCTCTCCAGCATGTCGTGTTGATTGTGAGGATGGGGCTGAGGTATCTGGGGCAAGTTATGTGGACAGATTGGTTTCCTCGGATGTAGCATTCCTGACAGGGTTGGGTCAGACATGGCTGTGCATGTCAGGCAGAGATCACACCTAAGTAGCCAATATGAAAGAGAGATTCATTGCAGTTGTTGGAGTCTGTCCATATGGGGTAAGTGTGTAGTACCCAAGATCCTCTTTGTGAGGTACATTTGCAGCCTCTCCTGTTGTTGCTAGTGTCCAGTGGGGTACATGGCAAATGGGCCATAGTACACATTGATTGGCCTACTGAGGGGTGTGTACAGGAAAACACTGTGCATTTACTTCCCAAATTCAACCCCCTGAGTCAAGAGAAGTGACACATGGAAGGACTTTTGGAAGACAATGGAACTGTGGTGGTCACCATACAGCTCACTGTCAACCTGTGTTCCTAGTTCCATTATACCAGCATCAGTGTTCAGTGGACTACCATCAATGTATTACTTTATGGTAACCATGTCGTACCCAAAGGGGATGGTGGCACATCATTTGACAATGAGCTTATGTTAAGGGTTCTGACAACAGTCATAGGTCTCAAAGAGGCCTTTGTGAAGGATGTCAACCTCACATAGGGGGTAATAATAGCACCCACCTTGTAGTCATCTGGAAACATTGTCAGCCAGGGCAACTTTGTATTGGGCTGGTCCTCAGAGGTGTGGATCCCAAACATGAGGGAACCCAGGTCCACAACCTGTGGGACTCCACTCATGACTGTTCAGCAGTCTGACATGGAGTCTGCTGTTTCACACTGTGGGGTCCATCTTGAGAGCGGTTTGCAGGCCACCTACTGATGTAGTTGTAGGTGCCTACCTAAGTGTGTTTGTGTATGATTCCTGAGTGGGGAGTGATATCCAAGGATTAGATGGGCAGCCTATCTTGTTATCTATTCCATACTGTCACATAGTTATTGCACATGGCACAATGCTTATATGGCTGCAGAGTGTCTACAGGTCCCTCTTCAGTGGATGACAACTGTGGGCCTTGTAATGTGGACACTGGGACATGTACTGGGTGGACAACAGCAAAACGTAGCAAAACCCACTCCCCAATGGATATGGTTTTCACATAACACAACAATGCCCCAACAGACAAGATACTGTTCAAACACGCACACAAACTTGCCTGGACTGAGATTAGAACTCCTATCTATCTATTTATTGCTACTACAATGTTACATTTATCACATGCATCACAGAGCTTATAGGGTGAAGGGTGTCCAAAGTTACTTCTAAGGTGAGGAACATCACCAGCCCTTATAAAGTATGGCAATGGATGATGTACTGGGTGAGAGAGGCCACAAAATGCTTTAAACTACACATATACTCACACATTTTCCAGTACTGGTAATAGAACTCCTACCTCACTAGTTATTTGTACCATAGTGTTGCACAGTTATCGCATGCACCACAGAGCTTATTGGACTGAGGCTTGACGAAAGGGACTTCTAAGGTGACTGATATATGCAGGCCTGCTAAAGTAGGGAAAGGGGAAGTGTACTGGGTCTGAATGGACCCAAAAGCTTTAACTTGTAAACACACACACAATTTAACATTTGCCAGTACTGAGATTAGAACTCGTACCTAACTAGTTGTTTGTACTATAGTGTTACGCAGTTATCATATGCACCGCAGAGCCTATGGGGCTGAGGTCTGATGAATGGGACTTCTAAGATGACTGATTTCTGCAGGACTGCTAAAGCAGGGAAAGGGGAAGTGTACTGGGTTTGAATGGACCCAAAAACTTTAACTTGTAAACACACACACTTTAACATTTGTCAGGATTGAGATTAAAACATACCTAACTAGTTATTTCTACTATAGTGTTACACAGTTATTGCACATGCCACAGAGCTTATAGGACTGAGGCCTGATGAGAGGGACTTCTATGGTGACAGACATCTTCAGGACTGCTAAAGTAGGGCAATGGGAAGTGCACTGGATGGGGAAGGCCTGTTCTTTCCTAGATCTTACTGACATTTCTCTGTGTGTGTGAGCATGCCCAGTGTGACCTTTTATAGTACATGTGGGACTCCATTCCAGGGATTGTTATACTGCAGTCCAGTTTGTTGTGTGCTACAGCTATACCTCTCAACCTCTTGGTGCAGGATAGCCTATCAAAATGGGGCGACAATGGGCCATACAGTGATTGTGACTATTTCTCTCAGTAATGTATGGGTTGCTAGGGTTACAGGGCTTGTTTTAGCAGACATATGACATATATGCCATTTGACACTGTCATGTATTGTTTCAGTACCTCGTGACATACCTCCTCATATCATCACAGTAATTTACCAGAGGAATACAGGCTGGATGATGCACACACCAGGATTATGAGCTAAATGCTATGCATTCTTGCACAATCCAGCCTGTTGGGAGGTGTGCCTACAAGCAATTGACTGCTGGTGCTGTGGAAATAGTCCAACACTTTGGTGTTATATTACAATGGTGGAATCTCTGTGTATTTCTGTTCTGGCCTGGTCTGATTTCCAGTCCACAGTTGGGTAATATAACTCAAACAGGATCTGGGTGACAGGCAGACACCAGATAGATTTGTAGTTGATAAGATATGTGTGGGGGTTGTCCTGCATCAGGTATGTTTGCCTATAGCTACCAGTACTTTGCATAGGGGTCTTCTCAAAGGTTGACTGCACTTGGAGAGTCTTGTGTGTGTCAGACTGTTTGACCAGCCTGGAGGTGTGTGTTTGTCACACAATATATGTATGGCCCACCTCATTTTGCTTGGATGGCCACATTTTGGGGTCAGGATGTTGCATAGGATGAGTGATCAGGGAAGGGTGTGTTACTCCCCATGGCTGTGGGCCAGAGTTCTGTGGGTGCAGACATGACACTATCTTCCAGGGTTAAGACTGCCTGCAATGAGTGCATTCCCATGTTTAGACTCCTAGCCCTGCCTGTCGACTGTACAGAGTATCACAAAATCTCCACATCCATGACACATATATCTTGGTTACCCAAACAAGTGTGGTTTTCAAGGAAAAGTGTTTTGCAAGTCACTCAGGGTTGAAGTCAGATATTACTAACAGTTGACATTGCAGTTTCAGACTTCATACCCATCAGACATTCCATGCTACTACAATCATTCCATCAACTTTATAACATTATTAGAGCAGTATTCCAAAGGTGTCCTTCTCTTTGGACTTTTTTCACCCCATTATTCATGGCTTTGTCCATATCTCTGGCTCTCTGACACTGGCAGGTTTTCTCCTAGCAGTTAGCAGTATGGCCTTTCTTTGCATTTTGTAGACTGAGTTATGTTGGTGTTATGGACCCCCTGACACTTCCTAACATGGCACTGTGGATGAGGCATGGGCATTTAGAAACAACAGGCAGTGGTACTGATGGTCAATAAAGACTGGAAAGTAGATGGCTTAGTGTATAAAAACTTTATTCCATGTTTTCATCTCAGCAAGACTTCTTCAGAACAAACAGTAAAAACCAAATCAGAACAACCACAGTAATATATTAGATTTCAAATAGTGTAGACCAATAAAAAATCTTAAGCAATTAATTAATTAAAACCACATGAAACCACACGAGTTTTTAAAACAACCATCATAATAAAGTAAAACTGTCAGGAAACCACTGAAAATTAACTAAAGCTTCCTAATAGTGAGTTTCTTGTATTTTAAAAAACATTTTATATTAATTGCATCATTTAAACTGGGCTTTTTGTCAGCCCCTAATTTAATCTGCAAAGCAGTTTCTTTTCGTTCCACAATGTTCTTATAATCACCACCTCTGGGATCAATGGGCACTTCTTCCAAAATAGAAAATAACAATGTTTATATTTCATACATTCTGTAGTGTGTTTGTATAAAGCATTGTTAGAATCCTTGCTCTTAAAACTGTATACATGGTGTCTAATACACTCCTTTAAAGTACGGGTGGTCATCCCTACATAATATGAATTACAGCCACTACATAACCCAATGTACACTACTCCCCTACTTGCACAATAAAAATAACCAGGGACTTGTATAGCGTATTCCAAATGTGGTAAAAAAATATACGGTCCTTCTGAAATAAACCTGCAGAAATTGCAATGACCAAATTTAAACATCCCCATTTTAACATTCCCAAGGTGCTTGTTTATCTTACTGCTACTTCACTCGAGAGGGGATGTTTAAATGTGGTCATTGCAATTTCTGCAGGTTTATTTCAGAAGGACCATATATTGTTTTACCACATTTGGAATACACTATACAAGTCCCTGGTTATTTTTCTTGTGCAAGTAGGGGAGTAGTGTACATTGGGGTATGTAGTGGCTGTAATTCATACTATGTAGGGATGACCACCCGTACTTTAAAGGAGTGTATTAGAGAACATATATATAGTATTAAGAGCAAGGATTCTAACAATGCTTTATACAAACACACTACAGAATGTATGAAATATAAACATTGTTATTTTCTATTTTGGAAGAAGTGCCCATTGATCCCAGAGGTGGTGATTATAAGAACATTGTGGAACGAAAAGAAACTGTTTGGCAGATTAAATTAGGGGCTGACAAAAAGCCCGGATTAAATGATGCAATTAACATAAAATGTTTTTTAATACAGGAAACTCACTATTAGGAAGCTTTAGTTAATTTTCAGTGGTTTCCTGACAGTTTTACTTTATTATGATGGTTGCTGTAAAAACTCAAGTGTGGTTTCATGTGATTTTAATTAATTAATTGCTTAAGATGTTTTATTGGTCTACACTGTTTGAAATCTAGTATATTACTGTGGTTGTTCTGATTTGGTTTTTACTGTTTGTTCTGAAGAAGTCTTGCTGAGACAAAAGAATGGAATAGTTTTTATACGCTAAGCCATCTACTTTCCAGTCTTTATTGACCATCAGTACCACTGTCTGTTGTTTCTTGGTGTGTTTTTGGGCTTTGGCTAGAGGTATGGGCATTTGCCACAGGCCTGCAGGCCAGGTGTGACAGATGCAGGCCATCTGTAGCAAGGCAGTGCATTCTGATGATCATATATGTTATCAGACTGCCGGCAGTGGACAACCCTGGAATGGTACCAGTAAGTTGACTGTGGGTGTTACTGACAATTGCTTTCTGTCTGTGTTGAGCCATCACTCTAGCTGGTGGCTGGATGCTGCTTAAGGCTAGGGACATGCTACTGCATTTCTATGGGACTGTGGGGGGGGGGTGACACATCTGTGCACAATACACATTTGCAGAGACTGTGCTGATATTTGCTTAACATTTTGGTCCCATTAACATAGTGGTGTGTCCCATCTTTGAAACTACAGGCGTAACAGTATCGACAACAGGTCAGATTATTCTGGCATAAACATTTGTAGTTTCAGACTTCTTACCTTTCAAAGCCATACTTCTACTGCCAGACCTGCTGTGATATCACTGTGTAAAAGTCTGTAGGTGGGGATTTCATGGATGTCACCATGTGGGGGCCTTTGCCAGATATTTCTGTATGGTTTTCTACAGCTGATCTGCTGGGTGAGGCTGGGAGTGGGTATGGGACCCCCACTTTGACATCCATGCATGTGACCTATGACCCCACCCCAGTTATTTGGCTCACTACATATACTGCAGTGGTATTTGTTGATTAGGGTGGTACTGCATGGTGTGGTTAGGCCAGTACTGGGAATAGACTTCCTGCTGTCCCACAGAGCTGTTAGTTGTCTGCTGCTATCCCAGTAAGCCACCCCATTCCCTTGCATGCTTGAATCAATACCATAGATATGCTATCAGAATATTCCACTCCATTAATTTATTTTGTTAAGGAGACTGACTTACCTAGTGCCTGAGGCTGTTGTGAGGATGGTGCTTGAGGGCTGACTTTGTTGGATGCACACAGTACACTGCGTATACATGGGAAGGTACAGGTGGTGTGATGTTTAGCATTCATTTTGCTGTGAGTGCAAGTCAGAGAGTGAGATCAGTCCTTTGGGCCCTACTGTGTCAGTGTATGTGCTATGTGTTGCCTCTTTGCCAAGGACAGGGCATACTGGGTATGCCTCCAACTGCCTACAGGAGCAGACTCAGAATGTTCCTCCTCTGAGTCCCTCTGTGCCTGTGGAGACCTTGGCAATGGTGGGGTGGCTGTGTGGCCCTTCCCCATTTTGTTCCTGCTGCAGCTGTTTCCACAGGATCATATTGTGTTGCATGGCACATACTATGAACATATGTGCACATGTGGCTGGACAGTACTGCAAGGCTCCACCAGATATGTCAAGGCAGTGGAATGTGACTTGAGCATCCCAAACACATGCTCTATAATGATCCTGTTTTGTGTATGTGCCTCATTATGGCATTCTTGTGTGGGTGTGTGTGCATTTCTGATGGGTGTCATCATCCACGACTCCAGTGCGTAGCCAGCATCCCCCCACCAGATGGCTATATGGGATGTCCCCACTGGCAAATGCCTGGTACAGCTGTGACGAATGCCAGATGTGGGAGTTGTGATAGCTTCCAGGGCTGCCAGCACACACATTCATAATAATGTCTTGGGCATCGCAGACGACCTGACAACTGATGGAGTGGAACTCCTTGCGGTTTAGGTAGACCCTACCCTGGTCACCGGGTGGTGCTTTGATGTGGATGTGCATGCAGTCTATGGCACCCAGTACCTCCAGATATTCTGCTACATGGTGGAAAGGACATATATTGCTGGTCCTCTCCTCACAGGTGCTGGGGAAGTAAAGGTGCTCAGCGGCATGTGGTCAAATGGCATCCAGGAACTGGGGGAGTATCCTGAATGCTGATGCCTGTGAGTCTCCCATGATATCCCAAGTTGGTCTTTGGAAAGTACCTGTAGCTAGTATTCTTAAAGCTACACATACCTTGGTATCCACTGGTATGGGTTCCCCTCTGTTGGTTCTGGGTCTGAGGTGAGGCCGGCACAGCTCAACAAGTTGCTGGAGTATGTCCCTGTCCACCGTATAGTGCTCTACTATCTTCAGATCATGTAGCTCCTGGTAGGTTATCCTGGGTCTGAGCACTCTTTTCCTCCTCCTCTGTCTGAGTTTGTTGTCAGCATTATCCTCCTCACCGTCCTCAGTCTCTAGCACATACTGATAGATCAGAGCAACAGCAGCCTCTAACATATTTTGTTAGTTTTGCCAGTTTCAAATTCCCCCGAATGTGTACACCAGTGGTGTAGAGTTTGTGGGAAAAACCAGACTGAAAGGTGCTAGCATAGTTTATAGTAGTGCGCTGGGCTGCTGCCTGTGTAATTGTCTGATTCTGATACATTCCACCTGCCAGCTATGTTAGTTCTCTTTGATTGCTTTCCTTCTGCTGTTTCCCCTTCCCATTTCCTCCCTGTTTAAGCCCAGATGTGCGCCATGCATACCCCGGTGCTCAATTGTAAACAGTTCTCCTATTTCTGTTGTTTTTTTTTTTGTTTGTTTGTTTTAGGCCCGGTGCGCTCTGTGCATACCCGTTTAGCTAAAGTAAACAGTTTTAAGCAGAACTGGCCCTCCCTAGATGTGAACATACTCTGCAGTCATGGAATAAGACAATACAGCCTCAGACACACCCACTTCCTTAGCTGTGATTAGCTAAGGCAAACATGGGCCACTGATCTCCAATGTGCTTACAGCAAGCATGACACACTCCCTTTTCATATTAGCTGCTCCTCCTGTCTACACGGTGGTGTTAGAGCACCTACACAGTTAGATGCAGTCTGACACTTAGAAGAAATTTGTGACTCAGTGTAAACCCCCCTCAGTTGCATACACCACTGCCTTACTCCATAGTTACACCACTTAGACTGGGCCTTTCCCCTTAGCAACCACTATTCCTTGGTATTGCTTTCATTCTGCATGCCATTGACTATAATGGCAAAATGTAGATTTCTGTAAAAATTAATCCCCCCCTTTTGCACGCCGCTGCCCTATGCTTAAACGGCTGAGATCAGCCAAAAAAAAAGTTTTCATTTAAAAAATTAAAACTATTTATCATGCCAATGGCCATATATTTAGCCACTGGCATGCCTACCAGATATAACACATGATTTATTACGAGCTGTCATGCCTCCATTTTCTGATTTGCAGAAATGTGTTCAGCTAGTAACTGAACACATTTCTGCTTCTTACACTATTCCTGCACGGACACCTGCCTGATGCTGAATCACAAATTCACCTCATTTGCATGGTTTTCACCATCAACTGAGGTAATTAGCATTAAGCAGTGGTGTCCATGCAGGATTAGTGGTTCCAAGCTCATGCATGTCAGATCAGCTGTTTGCTGATTTGCTCGACGGCCATATTCCATGCAGCAGCTGCTGCACTATTCCTATACTCGGTGTAGGGTTTAATGAATCCTGGGGATAGTATTAAAAGATATGTAGGAAATGAAATGAAAGATATTAGAAATCTTTCAGAACCTACATCTAACCTAGAAATATATGATAAATTTAATGTTAAAAATAAAAAGAGAACATAATAAAAAACTAAACTAAGCTAACTCTAACTGACTAAATACGGCCAGAGAAACAAATGGAATGACTGTTTGAATTTCCAAAATATTTCCAAAATGTGTTATCCAGTTAATATTTTTAATCTACAAAATAAAAATATCATTCTTCCTACGTGGAAATATGTTTCAACAATTCCCAAATTGAAGCAGGCGAGTAATGCTGAGAACTTCAATAAATGAAGACCAGTTAAAGTCTATTATTAGATGGCATATGCAAGATAACATCAAAATAATAATAACCTTAATTGAGAATGCAAATGTCATAGTTGTAATTTTACAGTTGTTAGATTAGATTAAAACACTTTTGATACTAAATTGGAAATACTTTTATAGGGTTTTGGAGTTACTTGGATTTACAAATCCCTACATAAATGCAATAAAAGAGTTATATAATTATTGTTTTATGGTATAGTGAAATAGCTGTATGTGATATAAGTAATATGAAGTAATAACCATAATAAGACATCAAACAACTTTATCTATTTTATTTGCCTTAGCAATGGAACAAAAACCAATAGCAAACAGTATTAGACAAAATGAAAATATTGAAGGTTTTAAAGAGAAGATCAACTGTTGTTCTAAAATCTGATTGTTTAACATCAATTCATCAGTTGTACACATAGATAATACATAAATCTTGATAAGCATGTCAAGAACACATAAGTATTTGGCTTTGATCATAGAGGACAAATCATAATTATTTGCAGTATATGAACCCATGACTGCCCTGATATACTATTTATTGAAAATAACATAGGAGTACAAAATATTTTACAGCTATGAAACACTGAGTGCTACCACACTGACATTGGCCAGAAGCTAAATGGACTAACAGCCTTAAAAGCTGTTACACATTTCAATGTTTTTTGTGTGACAGAAATGATTATTTTAACATCTTTCAAAGCTGTTTTTGCTTTTCAGTGCTGTTCTGTGATGGCCACTTTCTATGGCCTAGTGTGAGACTAGAGCATAGCTGCTCTGAAAGTCATGCATAACAAAACTTGTTAAATACCTGTTTGACATCAGAGCAGTTTATAACATGGTTGCCTTTTCCTGACTTCAGAGCATAACATAATCAGTGAACTCCCTGAACTACACAAAAAATCATGTAATGACATAGATCATCCATATATAACTCCTACTGAAAATACCAGAATCAGAATAATTATGCAACTAAAATGACATTGATAAGACCATATTAGGTTCAGTTAAAAAAACAATTACATCTTTATTTTGAGAAATGTTTATATAATAATTCATGCATAGTGTTCTTCTTACTCCTTGATAAATATTTAATATGGATAATATGGACATACAGTATCGAGGTCAGAGTTGATTGGTGACATTTTATTGCTGTAATGTAGTAACAGATTTTTAGGAAAGCACTCAGTTATTTTAACAAGCACTGTGGTTAGACACATTGTTTAGACACATTTAGATAAGCATTTAGTTTTTTTTTTCTAATGCTGAAATTCTTTCTTGAATTAGTTAAGATCACTTATCTTTTCTTTGGTATCTCTGAACTAATGCTTGCAAAAGCAATAATTAAACACTGAGAAGAAACTCCAAGACCGTCAAATGAAGACAATAATTCGATAAAAAGGCAATTCCTTTATTCGACTGTTAGATGATAAAATCCAAAGGTAAACAAAATGAGAAACAGCAGTATGAGACAAGCGCTTGGGTAATACCAAGCTTTATCAAGTCAAAAAACAGTTTCTTTCAAAAGAGACTACTGTTTAAATAAGAGTCTTGGTTGGTCACATGCTTGATTGCAGCTGGGTCTCATTAGAGAAATCAATTAGAAGTATCATGAGCAAATAGATAAACAACTCAGTCAAGTGTGCATAAAAATGTTTGAAATCCACACTGCTTATAACATGGTGCATAACTAATGTACCATGTTGGTACCATTGTAAAATTGCATACATGAATTGTTTAGTGAAAAGAAAAAAGCAGTGTTAGAAATGTAAATGAAAGTAAGAATAAAAAAATAATAAAAATGGGGATTATATACAAACCAAATAGATTTAAAATCAACAATATAGAATAGGCTAAAAATGTGTGTATTACATTCTTGTTAATCATATGAGAATGATATCATAATACAAGTAAATGGCACCCAATTGGTAAGTTGTGAGATGTGTGTGAAATGTGTGTAAAGTGGGGTGTGAGGTGGTAATGTTGTAGAAAAACATATTACAGCCTGGCTCTTCTGAGCTTCAACACTGAGCCTATGCTAAGTGTACCATTTAGCCCCGGAGGCCTGCCTGCATCTAACCTAAGCTGCCAAATCAACTCCCTGTATTCCAGGGTTGATTCCCAATCACCTCCTCTAGTGCTGGGGTTCACTTGCTCGAGAATCATGAAGGAGAGTTTATAATTATGACATGTAAGTGAATGTTTGAAAAGGCATTACTTTCCTTTTTCTTTTCAATGTCATAAATATGCTCGCATAACCTTTTCCTGAATTCTCTCTCTGTTTTGCCTATATAAAAGGCACCACAGGTGATGCAGAGCCCAATATAGACCACTCCTTTAGTTCCACATGAAAAGTGGCCAGGAGATCTGATGTGAGTGTGTCTAGATTTTAGGTAAATGTGAGATTTGTTTGTGATAAGAGGACACTGTTTACAGGCACCACATTTGAAGGTGCCTTTGTTGTGTTGTAGGTTGTCAGTAGTTGTTGTAAGTTTCTTCTCAAAGATTTCTTTGAGGTTTTGCCCCTCTTCCTAACAAAATTGGGTTTGGCTGGAATAATGTTCCTGAAGTCATCATTTCCGGCCAGTACAAACCAATATTTAGAAACAATGGTTTCAATTTGTTCGGAGTTGTCAGAAAAAGTGTAGATGAAGTTGCCATCCTTCTCTTTATTTTGTTGTTGTGTGAGGTTGGGAATCTGCACTAGTGTGCGTCCAGGCAGTGGAGGGTATAAAGTGTCTCTTTTGGTTAGAATTTCATCCGTTAGAGAGTTGAGCAAGCTGACAGGGTAACCTCTTTCAATGAACATACTGTGTAGATTCTTGATCTCCTCTAAGAAGTCCGAAGGTCTGCTACACATTCTTGATGCTCTTATAAGTTGTCCCTTTATTATACCTTTCTTTTGATGAAGCGGGTGCTGACTCTCATAATGTAGTAGAGAGTTAGAGAAAGTGGGTTTCCTGTAAACCTTGGAATATAATTCCAAAGATTGAGGGTCCCTGTGAATAGTGACGTCAAGGTAGTGCAATTCTTCATGGCTAATGTTGTGTGTGAAGGTCAAGAACTCCGTGGTGTTGTTGATGTGTTGCAAGAAGGCCGATAACTGGTCCTCAGTGCCTTTCCAAATGAGGCAGATGTCATCAAGGTATCTGCAGTAAAAGGTAAGAAACTGTGCCCAAGTCGTGCCAAATATGTACTCTTGCTCCCATCTGTGTAGTACCACGTTGGCATAATTGGTAGCGCAAGAGGCACCCATCGCCACTCCTTTTAACTGCTTAAATAGTTCCCCATTGAAAAAGATGTAGTTGTTGTTTAAAACCATGTTCATCATGTCAATAATTAAATTGATGAAGTTGTTGCCCAAGTTGGTTTCTTTGGTGAAAAATCAGCAAACCATTCTAACCCTGTCGAGTGGGGAATGCTGGAAAAGAGGTCTTTGATGTCAATAGTGACCAAAAGGGAGGAGGGGGGGCAATTGGTAACAGGGAAAAGTTTTAAGAATTCCCATGAGTCTTTGCACACATGAGTAAGAGCATGAGTGTGTTGTTTGGTAACATAGTCAATAAACTTGGCAATGGGTTCAGTCGCACCACCTGCACCCGAGACAATAGGTCTGAAAACCAAAGGGCTGATGCCCTTGTGTGTCTTTGGGATTCCAAAGATGACCGGAATAGTTGGTTTGTTAACAATCAAAAAATTGTAAAGTTTTTCATTTATAAATCCCTGCAATAAGTTGTCATATAAGCAGGATTTGATTTTTGCAAGTGCGATATTGTATTCGTTCCGAGAGATGAAACAATACTGGGTGTCGTCATGTAAAACATGATGCATACTGGCTTCATAAGCGGACTCATACATGAGAACCACACCACCACCTTTATCAGGTTTCATGATTCTGATATGTTCTTCAAACAATTTGTTGATGTATTCAAAGTGTTCAGTATTCAAGTTGGTTGGGTGCGGTCTCAGGGGGTTACCATACATGTTTCGCAAATCCTGTTCAATTAGTTCCTCATACAGTCTAAGTAGTGGATGCGTGGGGGGATTGAAAGTACTTTTCCTACACAATTCTGTGGGTTGCCAAGTTTGTCCTTTGAAGAAGTGTTTGAGGTTAAGTCCTCTGATAAATAACTTGAGGTCAACTAATAACTGAGCCAAATTTGCTCTGTTGGTGGGGACAAAATGAAATCCTTTGGTGAAAAGATTAAAAGCTGTGTCATTGACTGCAAGGTCTGTGTAGTTGTAAATGGTGAAATCATTTCTCCTAAAGATAGTGCAGTTGGCATGTTCGGTTGCAGTGATATTGGTGCTAAACGGGACAGCAGGGTCCATAAATTCAGTGCTGGGACGAATTTGATGGGAGGAATTTGCAACATCTTGAAGAATATTCTCTAATATTGTTTGTTCGTCCACCTCCACCCTGTCCTCTGTGGTTTGGGACCCCATGCCCCGGGCCTCCCGGGGTGTATGGGAAAATCCTGCTCACATTGCCTTTTGTCTTTTTCAGCCAAACGCTCACTCCTACGTGGAGCATGGTGGGTGTCTGGCTGAAAAACATCATCTCCACCATTACCAGGGGTACTAGTTAATCTAGCAGTTTTAGAAAATTTATTGTGACAGGGATATGCTAAATCATTCCTATATTCATGTAAATCCCTCTCAAGCTTTCTTATTTTTCGATTCATAATCTTATTACAAAATGAATCAACATCATCAAACACTTTATCATATTCGTGTTTGACCGTGGAGAAATGGTTGTCAGAAACAACCAACTGATGTAAAGCATTCAATTCAGTGTTTACCATATTGGCTTTACTTTCATATTCTGCAATCATAAGCTTCATAATTTCAATCCCTGCCTTGTCAAATATGTCACACATTTGTCTGTATTGTGCAGTGCCATGTTTAACGTAATTTGGAAATTTAAAAAACCGTAAACCCTTTGGAATACGTTTAACATTAACACATTCGTACAAGTAGTCTATTTCCATTTGGTTGCTTCTTAAACCATACAATTTGTTTTTAAAGTCATCAAAATCCCCTTCAATTGAAGTGGAATTAATAGAGCGAACAGTACCTTTTTGAAAATTGAAGGGTTTGTTAGCCCAGTCAGTAAAATTAAAATCCTTGGGTTTCTCCTTCCCTCGTTTCGATCGAGTAGAGTTGGTGGACTTAGTGCTGGAGGCATTGTTGTGGGCATCCGCGTCTACATGCGTGGTGGTGTCCAAAATCGTTCTTTTGCCATGCAAATCCAATGCGTGCGTTTTGTTGGCCTGAGTGTCAGCCGAGGATGCAGAGTTGTTGACATTAATGTTGGCGTTTTGTTGTGCATGCAGCAGCCCTTTTAGTTCAGCTAGCATGTTTAAAACCTCGTTGAATTCGGTACGTGAAACCGGAAGTTGATTGCCTACGTCCTGAAGCAAATGCGGTGTAACCACAGGGTCGAACGTCTCCACTGCAGCGGTCATGGTGTAGAGCAAAGCCACGGAAAACCAAATGTAAAAAACACAAAACCAGGAAGAAACTCCAAGACCGTCAAATGAAGACAATAATTCGATAAAAAGGCAATTCCTTTATTCGACTGTTAGATGATAAAATCCAAAGGTAAACAAAATGAGAAACAGCAGTATGAGACAAGCGCTTTCGCTTGGGTAATACCAAGCTTTATCAAGTCAAAAAACAGTTTCTTTCAAAAGAGACTACTGTTTAAATAAGAGTCTTGGTTGGTCACATGCTTGATTGCAGCTGGGTCTCATTAGAGAAATCAATTAGAAGTATCATGAGCAATTAATTAATAATTAAACACTGGAAAACAATTATTATACTTGATTTTTGAATTTTTGAATATAACCACTGTTGTTTATGAAAATGAAAGTAATACTGTTGCAAATTTACTCAATTTCTATAATTAGTATGCAAAAGTGTGTTATTTAATTTTAACTGAGTTTATGTGAAAATGTTAATGGAGATTAAAAAATATCAAAACCATTCACATCAATTCATCAGTTGTACACATAGATAATACATGAATCTTGATAAGCATGTCAAGAACACATATGTATTTGGCTTTGATCATAGAGGCCCAATCATAATTCTTTGCAGTATATGAACCCATGACTGCCCTGATATAGTACTATTTATTGAAAATAACATAGGAGCACAAAACATTTTACAGCTATGAAACACTGAGGGCTACCACACTGACATTGGCCAGAAGCTAAATGTATTAACAGCCTTAAAAGCTGTTATACATTTCAATGTTTTCTTTGTGTGACAGAAATGATTATTTTAACACCTTTCAAAGCTGTTTTTGCTTTTCAGTGCTGTTCTGTGATGGCCACTTTCTATGGCCTAGTGTGGGACTAGAGCATAGCTGCTCTGAAAGTCATGCATAACAAAACTTGTTAAATACCTATTTGACATCAGAGCAGTTTATAGCATGGTTGCCTTTTTCTGACTTCAGAGCATAACATAATCAGTGAGCTCCCTGAACTACACAAAAAAATCATGCAATGACATAGATCATTCATATATAACTCCTACTGAAAATACCAGAATCAGAATAATTATGCAACTAAAATGACATTGATAAGACCATATTAGGTTCAGTTGAATAAACAATGACATCTTTATTTTGAGAAATGTTTATATAATAATTCATGCATAGTGTTCTTCTTATTCCTTGATAAATATTTAATATGGATAATATGGACATACAGTATCGAGGTCAGAGCTGATTGGTGACATTTTATTGCTGTAATATAGTAACATATTTTTAGTAAAACACTCAATTTTTTTAACAAGCACTGTGGTTAGACACATTTAGATAAATATTTATATTTTTTCTAATGCTGAAATTCTTTCTTGAATTAGTTAAGATCACTTATCCTTTCTTTGGTATCTCTGAACTAATGCTTGCAAAACAATAACTAAACACTGGAAAACAATTATTATACTTGCTTTTTTGAATTTTTGAATATAACCACTGTTGTTTATGAAAATGAAAGTAATACTGTTGCAAATTTACTCAATTTCTATAATTAGTATGCTAAAGTGTGTTATTTGATTTTAACTGAGTTTATGTGAAAATGTTAATGAAGATTAAAAAATATCAAAACCATTCACAGAGATTTTGTACATAACATGGATAAATATATGGTTAAGGACACATTTTATTAAAAATAGCTTTTTATATTTAATTTATGTAAAAGGAAAACAATAATTTTTTACATAACAGCCAATGGCAATATTGATTATAAACTGTGATTATTTAATGGAATCTCAATGGCCAGCATTCATTGCTGGCAAAGGAGCATGCAAGATAATCCCAAGTTGCCTTGCACACTTGACACAACCATTTCAGTTCACCACATATTCTAGCTGACACAGAGCATGATAATACATAATAAAAACATAAGTATGGTTGCAGAGTTTTATCACTGACAGCAGCTAATAAAAATCTGAGTATCTTGGATATCTCATATACAAATGTTCAAGATATTTCCCTTCAGCCATGCAGGCACTGCTTGCAATTTCATTGCATGCATGAACTCAATTTTATCAATGGCATATTTTATGACCTAAAATATTTGATCCTTGATTCACTTTTGAATGTTTTAAGACTTTTTGCTCATTGTTGTGATTTTTACATCAGTAATCCATTTGGAAATATTTATGTCTATGGTGATGGATCTAGGACAATTTAACTATGAAAAAGCCAACAAAATGCCATTCATCACAATTCAGCTATCAAATGTCTCCCATATCAACAGTGTAATATATCAACCAATGAAATAAAATAGAAAACAGCCAAAACCAACAAACACTAAAAGAGTAGCTTGTTTGATGGCAGTCACTCTTACATCTTCTACATACCCTGCTACTTATAATACTATGAGGTCACAGAGTAAGACAGAAAAGGGAGATGTTGATAGTAGGAAAACAGTCACTCTCTTGCTCTGTCATCATTCATCCCCATTTTACAGCATAGAACCATCTTATCTATATAGCAAATACTCAGCCTATTGTGCCAAATAAATCATATCAGATTAGAGATACTGGTTGTTTAAGTGAATTTAATGTCCTTTGTTATCATCATTTTCTCCCTTCCCATGTACTTCTGTATTAAACTCCATCTTCTGGCTGCCCTGTATTTACTCTGCTATTCCTAAGGAATACTACATAACTCTACCAATGCACACAAATGTCACCATACCCAATGGATAGCATATTCACTTTTCATGCATTAGGATCTTTGTTTATACTACTTATTACACATTGTTGTACATTTTACTCCTTGTATTTTGTTGCACATTTTAATGATAACTGTTTCTCTTCCTAAATTGCATCGATAAGTCTTTATTAAGATGGAGACAGGTTTTAGTATTTTGAGTTGTCAACATTGTATAACTAAAATAAAAAGTAATGCTGCTGTCCAAAGGTCCAGACTTAGAAAACACAGAACGAAATACAGAAAAAATACATATCTGGACCATCACGATGAATCAATGAACTTTTAATCCAGTAAAAAAGTTGATAAGCGCTTCCACGTACACACTGAGTACGCTTCTTCAGATCTGAAGAAGCGTACTCAGTGTGTACGTAAAAGCGCTTATCAACTTTTTTACTGGATTAAAAGTTCATTGATTCATCGTGGTGGCCCAGTTGTCAACATTATAAGCTACACCCATTGTTATATGTGTGTGTGTGTGTGTGTGTGTGTGTGTGTGTGTGTGTGTGTGTGTATATATATATATATATATATATATATATATATATATATATATATATATATATATACGTGTGTGTGTATACATACACACACCCACACACACACATATATATATATATATATATTATATATATATATATATATATATATATATATATATATATATATAGTCACACACAGGCACACAAAACACATAGTTTTTAACACAGATGTATGTTTATCCTGTGTAATGAAAAACACACAAAAAACGAATGGAACCTGAGTAGTATAATGAACAAAGACCGCAAAAAACCCACGTAGCATGGCTGCTGGATCCAATAAAGGTTGACACCCAAAGATATCTGAATAACCAATCCAACAGGATAATTTCCAATACGACTTATTGTCTCACAACATCGAGATTAAGCACTTTCATTCCTCACAGGGAACTTCTTCAGAATAAAGATATGTTCCAAAAATCATCAGTTAAATCCCTGAATTAATTAGTAGCTGTTATATAATTATTTAGTTAATTAATTAATTAAACTGTGACTAGATAATTCAACATGATTCTTTAGAGTTAGACTTAGGAAAAAAAGGAAATAACCTGAGAAACATTGTTCATAAATGAAATTAAAACCAAAATAGATTTTTCATATATATATATATATATATATATATATATATATATATATATATATATATATATAAAACAACGTACACTGTAAAATTCAATATTTTAGGGCTATCCTTTTTAAAGCAGGGACAATAGAAATGTATTTATTTAACACAGGTGAAGTGCAAGCATCCAAATTTAGCTTCCACATTAACTCTCGATATTCTAGGGTAGTCTCCCAACCCCTCCCCCTTTCAGGAATATCAACTTTTTCTAGCACCCAAAACTTAAAATTAGCTTGTGCACAACTCAATGTGTGTATACCCTGTGAAATTAACCTCGGATATATTTTTATGCATTACTGCAGAAAAACTGTAAAGTGCTATACATTAGCACTGTATGATAATTACTTACATTTTTGCCTTTTCACATAAATGCATACTGAGTACAGTTTAACATTCGCTTCAGGCATTGATTAACTAGCCACATCTTTGCACAGACAACATGTGCTGCTCATTATTAACTTTCTTAAGAATATAGTGAAGATGACATTTAATATAAATTGTGGACATGGATAATTAATTTAATATTATAGCACTTTAGCAAAGGTTGTAATCAGCCATGCTTGGGCTGTGTGACAGAGTCAGTGCATCTGTTTTACTTTCGCTAGTTCTGCTTGAATGTCTTTTCTTATTTTAAAAGCTTTCATTACTGAAGTAGATGTGTAATTTACTAAATGATGTTTTGAGAACATAGACATCTCTGAATTGTCTCATGCTCTACAAAAAAAAACTTCTGTGTTAAAGAAATGCTGATTATCAGTGCAAGTCAAGACGTGATGCCCGTAAATTACAAACACTTGGAATTTAATGTCTGTAGTACATTACTTCATTCTTCTAGAAGATTAATTGTACATTGCAATAATTAATGTTAACAGATGCATTACATAAGTACAACCTAATGCCACTGTTCACAATGACATGAAAGACTGTCTTGTACAATAGGAAGTGTCAAATCAGAGTTTATTATTCATCTGATCAGTTCCATATTAGTGAGTCTGTCCCTTAAAGGTTTTATTGAAAGCAACAGATTGCTTTAGATTGGTTTGACTGACTACTCGAACTAAGATGTATGTACACATTTCACACAATTTTGACTTTCTCTGGCATTTTTAATAAATTCCTCACATAAAGTTCCCTTGAGTTGACAGCATATAATAATAAATAAAAACAAGTTAGACTATAACTATATTTCAGCAATGCTTTTCTTTATGAATTAATTACACAATGATTGCCTACAAGCTCTGACTGCTCTGTCACTTAGATGGATGGATCAGGCATTTTTAATTTATTTTATACACTGGATATTTTGATAGTCTGTTAGTCATTCAAAACTGAGGTCACTGAAAGAGATTTCATTAAGCTGCACTTTCTGAAAGTGGTCTTTTCAAAAGCAGACCATTCACAACAAGCTGAGGAGGAATGTGCATGTGTACGTGTGTATAAAATATCTACTAGTGTTTTAGTATTCTAACAGTGCTGTAATTCAGGTTGTGCCCCTTTCTTCAAGGATGCAAACACTTTGGAGTTGACTGCATGAAGTAAGGGTTGCAATAGGTCAGCCACTCCAGTATGGCATGTGTGGGCTTTATTCTCAGCACAAAATGATTAGCTTTGTGAGTTTTAAGATTCATTTAGCCAAAAATATGTTATCTAGTTATGTACACTAAACTGGCTTTCAGCAAAATCTGCATTCAGCTTTCCTGTGACATCTAGGTATTTTCCATCATACAGATATGTTCAGTGATTCATAAAAAATATTTTTTCAATATGCTTGAAATTAATAAAACTGCACCTCAGTGCATAAGCAACTATGTTGAATTATCCATCTGTTTTCCAACATTTGTATAGACTTTCATATTCACTTTTTAAATGTCTACAATTCAATAATGTTTTGTATATTCTATATAATATATTTTATTTTTGTTGTTTTTCATCTATCTGTATGGTTATTTGAGTATATGATACTTAGTCATATACTCATAGAATTGAAGCACACAAGATTGACAAAAAGTTGTCGATCCAAAAAATTTTGGTGGGGAAACCCCCCTGCACCCCCATGCAGGGCTGTAGCCCACAACCCATGCTAATTGCATAAACCAGCTCCTAGATCAGTCTACAGTAAAGAAGAACAAATTCCCAGATCCCTAATATTTGTGATCTCTCACAGCAAACAAGATGGCAATTTTGTTCAGATGATTTTCAAACAGCTATGCTGGCTTTTTTAAATGTGATCATAGGATCATAGGAGGTTACTAGACTATTGACCGGGAGGCCATTTCAAGCCTAGCCATTTCATCCCGATGTAATACCATAGATTATCTAGTCAATAGCCAGGATTGTATTTTCTAATGACTGCCCATATCCAGGAGGGTTGCGGGCGCTATCCCTGTTAAGAATTTATGGTGCCCCATCCACTCATCCATGTTCCTTTTGAACAGTGTCATAGAGGTGCTCTGCTTCACATGAATTGGCAACCGATTCCAAAGAGGCAGCAGTCACTAGGAGACAAATCTGTCCCTCCAGCATGTCCATTTCAAGCCGTAGGCCATATTAAGGTCCCTAGAATGGGTAGCTGTAGTCCTGTTTGATTTATGGATGTACAGCAAATTTATTAGGTTTGGGTCAGAGATTGCTTTTTAAGCCAGGCATAAGTCTCCTCTAAGAAGTCTGTATGATACTGAGTATAGTGACAGGGACTTTAGTCAGAGTAAGGCACATGCTGGAGTCCCTTGATCTTCTTAGTTTGAAACCTCTGAGGTCTCTCCAATTGCTGCAGGTGCTTTATATGGTACATGCTGAAAGGGGCGTTATACACAATTGTGAGCCTGATTAATGACAAGTATAGAGGGATTATAACCTCCTTTGCTGTAGCGGCGATGCCTTTGCTAATCAAGTGTGCTATGTAAAAAAGCGTTCCTTACTACAGTAGACACACGGTGGTCAAAGTTAAGATTGCAGTCTACTTGTGATCCTAGATCTCTTACCACTGTGTAGGTACATAAGGTCTTGTTGTTAATTTGATAGTGTGAAGGGACATTGTTTTTACTGAAGGGAATGATGATGCATTTCTTTGCATTCGGTAAAAACAATTCAAATACCTAAATGGCACCCATTTATTTATATGTCTTTAAACACTCCTATAGTATTTAAATCCATTGCTTTTGTCCCTCCATATTTTCTAATCTTTTGTTGGTCAGCTGATACTTTTATTTCTGGTTCCTATTCACTTTTTCTTTCTTTGCGTGCATTTCTCCTTTTAGTGAATATCTTTTTCACTTTGTTTACTGGATTTCTGACACTGCCTATAACCTAGAAACTTCCTTTTGGGTCTTCTAGAGATGATCATATGATATCAGCTTGCAAGATGCCTGCTTGCTGACATTTGCTCTAAAAAGCAAGTGCTTGAACTTCCACTAGCCCAGTCTCACATTTCTGTTTAGCCCACCCCAAACCCAACAAGATAGAATTACGTAGCCCTACCAGAATCTAAACTCTAACCCTAACACTTCCAAACAGTTCCTAACCTGACTCCTTGCTCCCTTATCCTAAACCTCCACTCCTCAACTCTATCCCCAAATTACCAGTTTCTCCTTAAACCTAAAAGTTTAACACCTCTCATAAACCAAAATTTCTCTCATTACTCCCTAACCCTGAAACTCCCCTTTGAACAACTAATGCTAAAATTCCCTAAAAACTTCCTTCCTTCCCACTCCCTATCCAAAATTTTGTCTCCTTTTCCCTAAGACTAAAATCCCCTTTCCTCCCTAAGGCTGCTTATCCAAAGTCATATTTCAGTTTGAGTGTGAGTGGTATCACGCAAGAACTACAAGCACTTGAGTCCCTGGCTTTGAGACAGTGGTTTTCAATTACTGTGGACTTGAATACCTGCAATAAACCCCTTACTTTATTTTATAACTTACTGATGGCTACTTTTTTCTTATATGTTATTGTTTATCCCCTCAATAACATCTCCGAAATTTTTTCCATTGGGTTGATTGTTTCCCATTATTTGTTTCAACTCTGTATTCCGAAATTCCTCTCTCCTATTTAAGACATAAATCTCAGATATTTGCTTTATGTGGCCTGTGGCAAATATGTTGAATAATATGTCAGACAAATGTGGAATGAGTGCTATATTTGAAAATGTTTATGTTAAATGGTATTGTTAAAAACCCTTGTTACAATAAAAATGATAGCTAAAAAGTTGTTTTTGGTAGTTTAATCTTATTTATGTCAGTGATTTAGGATTAGGTTCATTTTTCTGCTAATGCACACAGGATGTACAAAAATGAAACTAATACATCCTAAAATCTAGGTATGTCATTATGGATGTGTGTGTATGTGTGTGTGTTTGTATATATATGGATCTACTTTAAAATAGCAAATTGCCATAATGGCAAGTTACAGAACAGTGAGACAAAAACCATGAAACTTTGCATGACCGAATATTCACATCATCATAAGTTTTCACCACGTCAGTAAACACTTGGCCAACATGTTCACTATCTTGGCCAACTGCCTCCTTTCACTGTGAAAACTTACGATTATGTGAATGTTTGGTAATGTAAAGTTTTGTGGCTTTCGTCTCACTGTTCTGCAACTTGACGTTATGTCAATTCACTGTTTTAGTACACACACACACACACACACACACACACACACATACATATATATATATATATATATATATATGTGTGTGTGTGTGTGTGTGTGTGTGTGTATGTATATATATATATATATATATATATATATATATATATATATATATATATATATATATACACTAAAACAGTGAATTACCATAACGTCAAGTTGCAGAGCATACAGGTTTACCATGAAAATTATGAGTGAAGGTTCAGTGACCATGGGATGTCGGATTCCGATTAGCTGAATCCCATGTTGTTGAACCTTCAAGTGTTAGTTCTGGGTCAGTGAATGCACTGTGCATTCGCACATATGTGGTCGATGTGATTAGTAGAGATTGAAGTACAGTGCAGATCGGGATCTTTACCCTTTTCCCCACTGTAGTGCAATCTCGGAGTTGGAATACATAATTTGCAGGGGATGTGGGGGGGGAGCAGCCCCCATGGGTTGGGAGGGGATGCAGGGGGGCTTGCCCCTTGCAAAAACGTAAAGTTTAGTGTTGTGCAGTACATTTGTACTGTCGAATAATGTCAAATCAAATAATTGGCATGTGATTCAACATAGTGAGTTGTTCAGTGTTCTGTGTTCGGTGTTGTTTTTCGTTGTATTGAATTTTTTTTGTTTTGTTGGTCACAATTTTGATAGTAAACTATATATATATATATATATATATACATATATAATACATAGATGCATGTTCAGATTCAGAAATATTGTAACAACAACTGGGGCCACAATGCATGCGTAATGAACCCTGAAGCTCATTAACAATACATGTGGTCAGGCCCATGTGTTCAATGAGGAACTGCACAGCAGGGCCACAGTAGGGACCTGAGTGTAGATCTTGTTAGATCAACTCACAGCCACAGTAAAGTATGAGCAGCTGTTGTAAACATTGAGGAAACATGAGCCTCTAAGGTAGTCTGTGTGAAACTGTACACATAGATGACACTAGTGATGTGCTGAGCTATTGTTTTAACTGAAGGATACAGATATGCAGATAAGTGCAGTGTGGAAGTAAGGAAATAAGGGAAGTATGCCTTTAGGGGAAGTGGAAAGATGACAGTAGGGCCACAGAAACAAGCATAGAGAGACAGAAGACTGAGATGGAATGTCATAACAGAATCAGGGATGTAGAAGACAATAGAGAAGAGTGTATGAGACACACTCACAGATATCAATATGTATTACCTGAACTTAGAAAATTTGAAACATAATTAGGATAGGTTGGATACAGAAAAGTAACAGGATTTATTGATCTACTCCAGTCCTGACCTGTGCTATTACATAGATGTCATAAAAAGCAACTACTCAACCCTGCAGGGATATGAACTGTCAATTCTTTCCAGTTACACCTTACTAAATACTTCCTTTACAAGGTGAGCCATAAAAGGAGCAGCAGGTGATTGTTACACATTTGCAGAATGGAAGCAGAAAATAAATCAGGCCTTAGGAGAATTTGAACCTGTTACTGTCTTCATGATATCTCAACAAACACTGTATTTCACATGAGATACTGGAATAATGGAGGTATTAGTTTGCCCAACATGGAATTATATTCAAGTTCATCAGTGATTAAATCTATAACACTTCTTAGAGATATAGAACATACTGTAAAATGGAAGAAATATTTAGAAGTATTATCTTGTTATGAATATAACCTCCCCAATTGCCAAAATATTATCTATAATAAGTAATTAATTTATTTGGTTATTAAAAGATTATTTTTCTACATATATTCCCCTTGTACATAAATCTAATTATATGCTACTCCTCTTAAAAACATTTAGAATTTATATATATATATATATATATATATATATATATATATATATATATATATATATATATATATATATATAAATCATCAGAATATAAGGCTTGTTTTTTTATACTATTTCCCATTGCTTTCACTCAAGGAGTTATTTCTTCTTCTGATAACACAAAAAATTTTGCTCTTCAAAGAAAAAAAAATAATATACTGGTTTCAGTTAATAGTAAAAGATGAGCTAAAATCATTTGACTGTTTGACAGCTGAATTTGAAATAGACACTCATTTATGGTTAGAAACACAAGCATGTAGACAATATCTTTAAAATCAATCTGATATGATGTCTCCTATGATAAAAAAATCAATACCTAAACTTATAAACTATCTGATGTTATCTATGCAACATAAATCTCCTAATAAAAATTAATTGTCATACATATATAAAATATTTAGAAATGACAATGACACTTATCCTGATAGTTACTGGAATTATTTTTTTACCATTAATAAGTATCATCTTAATGATCAAGATAAACACATTATAATAGAATCAGCCTATAAGACCACTTCTTCAATTAAATGTAAACTATTTTCATGGAAATACATGTATAAATATTTTTTAATGCATTATACAATAAGCAAATTTAGTAAGAAGAATAATACATGTTGGAGATGTAAAAATGAAATGAAAGCTGATTGGTCACATATGTTTTTTGATTGTGTAGCCTTAAAAAAAGTATTAGGTAAATATTAATGCTTTTTGCAAGTTTTATTTTCAGATAATTTTATGCTTATTAAATTCTATTCAATATGCCGATACCTGACTGTATTAAGAAAATTAAATATCCTATGGTTTGGTCCATACTAGCGTTGCCAGGAAAACCATAACAAGGAAATGGAAATCTGATACTTCTCCCTCTTTCCATGAATTTAAGAATCTTCTTATTGAACTTTGTCATCTGGAACTATTGACCATTAAAGCAAGATCTAATAGAAATACATCTTCTTACAATATGTGGAATAAATTACATGACTTACTAGGAAAATAATTTGTCAATTTAGATAACTGTTGATGTATACTAATCAATTATATATAGTACATATGTGAACAGCTTGTAAACAGTTTAATTTTGTTTGTTTAATATTTGTTTTTAAAAAATAATTAAGTTGAAATATTTGTGAATACTATATGAAGAATTTTGGCTTTTTTATTTTAAATTCAATAAAGTTGTTTAAAAAAATACATTGTATTTATAGGATGAGCCATGAAAGCATTTACACTGTTTGCATCAGTGAAGCACATAGGAGATGACTGTTACACATTCACAGAATGTAAGCAGAAAAAAATTGGGCCTGAGGGTACTTAAGGCTATTACCCTTTTCAGTGACTATTTACTAAATACTGCATTTACGAGGTGTGTCATAGAAGACATCAGTGTAAAAGCAGCATGTAGGAGGTGATTGTTACATATCCATAGAATGGAAGCTGAAAAGCAGATAAGGTCTTACAGGATTTGAACATATTACCCTCTCCAGCAACATACTACTAAACAGTGCATTTGCACAGTGACCTATATAAGCAGCCACACTGCAGATGTATGTAAAGCACATAACGGGTGATTGCTGATCACAGAATGAAAGCAGACAAAAACTCAAGTCTTTTTGATGATATTACACCAAACACTGCATTTACAGGGGGAGCCATAGAAGCAGTCGCATTAAAAGTGTCAATGAAGCACATAACAGGCGATAGTTACACATTCACAGAATGGAAGCAGAAAAGTCAGAAATGCATTCAGCCCTGGGGATATTAAACCCTCAACTCTCTTCATTTACACTCTATAAATCAGTTATTTTGTAAGATGGAAGAAGTAAGATGAAAAGAGCTTTACCCTATTTCATATTTTGACAACTGCTGTGCAATGGCACTCTTCATTTGTGCAATGGATAGCAAACTCAGAAAACATAGCAACTTCACTATTATGGTTCACAATGGCATGGCAGTCCTCAGTAGAAGTGTATACTGCTGAAAAAGACATGCTCTACAGTGGCACAATGTGCAGGTGGTTAGATATGGCATGACAATTCCATCATCGAGAAAACCAAAAAGGTCCACATAGTCCAGGATCAGCAGCGCTATACAGCCACCATGTTCATTCCAATAACAGCTCAGTCTGCCAAAATTGGAAAATCCAACATTAATCAAACAAAAAACAATAAAACTTAAAAAATAAATAACCTAGTTTAGTGCTTTTATCCATGAAACTCTTCAGAGCATAAGGATATATTTCTCCTAAGGTTTAAATTACCTGTATATTTTAGCCATTGGTTAATTGGTAAAAGTTTCCAATCTGCATTTTAATGTACTAGTAGAACATAAAATAAGATTACCTATAAAACTAGCCCTGGACAAGTTAAACAATACATTGAAACAGTTTAAAAACTTTGTAAAATCTTGTCAGATAAAAAAAGCTTTTATCCTTGAGTGCTAGTGAAAAAAACTTTTAAAAACCACAAACAGGCATAAAAACAGAAAGTGAATATGACCACCTTATTATAAAGGTAAAAAAAAGTCATTTAAAAATTGTTGTTAAAAATACTTAAAGTACTAAAACTGAAAAATGTAGGTATTTGTATATATTAATATATCACCGTAGTTTACAATTTTGCTGCTCTCATCGTGAGAACTGGTTTTATGGAAATGTGTTCATTCATTCCTGGTCTAACTGTGGCATCTAATTTGATTTGCCAAAATAATTCTCTATACTCCAGTTTGTTTTCCTAGTGTCCCTGTCTCCCCCTAATTTACCAATTAACCAACGGCTAAAATGTACAGGTAATTTAAATCTTAGGAGAAGTATATGCATACAAATATGTCAAGCACGGGCATTAATGCCCTTCTAGCTTGCCAACATACCAAAACACTTGTTCCCATAATAAGTGTCCAGGCTGTTCTTAAAAATATCTAAACTAGTACTTGCTTTAATGTAATTTGGTAGTCTGTTCCAAGCATCAGCTACTCTGTCAGAGAACCAATTAGTACGCTTCTCATTCCTGTAGAATCTTCTACATGGGTTGTCTGATGATTCTCTAGTACTTTTTGTTAACCCCAAACATTCCCAGAGGTAGATGTCTCTAAATGCTCTATATACCTGAACAAGATCTCATCTTAGATATCTATAAGAAATACTGTACAAGCTCAGATATTTAAGTATTTCATAATAACTTAAATTATCACATTCATGGATGCTGTACTCTTTCCAGTTTACTTATGCTTGTTTTCTTATAGGGTTTCCATATTGTTATTCCATACTCAAGTTGGGGTCTAATGTAACTAATAAACAATGACGTCATCATTCTTGATTTTCTACACTTTATAAATCTTTTTTTCCTTGTTCTCTAACACAGTTGGGAAAACTTGGAACTCTCTTCCCGAAAATCTTACTGCAATTTCTCACTTCCAAATTTTAAATCTCAACTCAAAATTCACCTCAAAACTCAATGGCTCTGTCCCTGCACTAACCCTGATTAACATTGTATGCGTGTCTACCTACTTTACTGTTCTCTTCCTCCAGACTTAACTTTTGTTCCCATACTATCACTTCTCACCTAACAGCCTAACACTTTTATAAACATCTAAAGATCTTTTATCCTTGAAGAAAACCTCTCCTATTATAAACAACTTTTCTATATATGTTTTCCTTTGGTATTGTATTTAAATTCCTGATACTATGTATGTAACTAAATGTTTTTTCAGTAGTTTGTTTATTTGTACCACTGCAATTAATGTTTTTTTGATGTGGAGCTTTTCTCCCCGGGCCTCTGCTGAAAATGGACATATATCAAGTTGGACTAGCCCGGTCAACAACTGCAAAATAAAATAAAAAATAAAATAAATGCTTATACAACCTGTAGCTCTATAACTATCATTAACCAACTGGTTGATATAATTAGAAAAACTCATAGCTGGATCTACCCATATACCCAGGTCCTTAAATGAGTCTACAGTTTCAATCACCATGTGCTGTATTAAATAGTCTCCTTTCAATTTATGTCTGCCAAATCTCATATGCTTAGCTTTTGATGTATTTATCAGCATATTACTCTCCTGTGCCTAAATGGTCAATTTAGACAAGTTATTTGGCAGTCATGCCTTATCTGTAACACATGTAATCAGTTTACCCAATTTCAGATTGTGTGCCTATAGACTGTAGGACACTTCATATGAAAAAATTAGGTCTGAAAGATACAATCTAAACAAGTAAGGGCTTAGGACAGTGCCCTGTGGGGCACCCTGACTGTAACCAAGGATTTCACCTGTCAAGTTGCTGTATGATACTTGAAAACTTATTCTCTGTATTTGGAGCTTTTCTCCCCATGCCTCCACTGAAAAAGGACCTGTGTCCAGTCAGACTTTCTTGGTAAACAAATGTAAAATAAATAAATGTTCTATTTCTAAGCCATGCAGCTATCCATCTTATCAAGACTACATCAATACCTAGTTGTTTTAATTTATTGATCATTTTTTCTGTATGACCCTGTCAAATGCTGAAGTTAAATCTATATAAATTATATCACAGCACAATTTTTCATTCATAGCTGTTATTATATTGTTAGAGAACATCATACTACAGGTGGTAATAGATCTATTTTTAACATATGCATGCTGATATATGGTTAAGTCTGAACCTATACAGTCCTGACAGTAACTTATCCAATATTACCTTTGCCATTATTTTTCCACAACATGAAAGTAGACTTAAGGGTCTATAAGACTCTGGGTTTGTCCTACTCCCCTTGCCCTTAAAGACAGGTTTAATAAGCACGTCTCCAATAATGAGGAATCTCCCCATATTTATATACCTAGTGAATAAAAGCTATAATGATACAGTAGGTTCTTGCTGAAGTGTTCTCAGGTCATTGTTTCTAATTCTATCTCCTCCATGTGCTTTGTTTGGATCCAGTTTGTGCAGTTCTTTTTCAATGTAATCTAATTTGATTCCAGTATCTGAGGTTACCTGGATGTCAGTAGGACAACCTATCAACCCTTTTTGTGGAGTCAAACTGTTTTGCATAAGATTTTGTAAATATATCCATAATTTGTTGCATCTGAGAATAACTTTTAGAATCTGCAAACAGTTTATCTATTTGTCTTTACTTCTTCCACATTTTATGTATCTATAAAAAGGTTTCCTATTATTCTCAATATCTTTATATAAATTTTCTTCAATTTTTTTCTTGATCTTGTCTCACACTATGCTTAATCTGTTTGTGCCGCTTGTTTATTTCAGTTTTCAAAGTTGTAGTTCAAACTTTCTTCCATTTCTTATATTTTTTGTGTCTCACCTTAATAAGATATCTTGTTCTTATGGAAATATACCCTCCTGACTTTGTATGCCTAGGTCCTGATGTTAAACATTGTTTTGATTTTTTTTGCACTCAAACAATTTCTCCTTCAAAACTTTCCACATTCCATGTACAGTTTCTCCACTGAACACCTCGCTCCAGTTAATTTTACATAATGACTGTTTTGCTTCCATGTAATCTGTAATTAACCTTCTGTGCATTTGTTTAGATTTTAGTTTGGCAGAATTATCTAGCAACAAATTAACTTTTATAACCCCATAATCACTGAACATCAATGGTGGTAAAATTTGACTTGAAGTAACAGTAATTTCTTTAAGAACACAAACAATGTCTAGTATGTTCTGTCCCCTGGTAGTTTTTTTTTACAATCTGAAGCAATTGTTGTTCCTGAATATATGTTGTGAATAATTTCCTTACTAATGTTGTTGATTCAATATTATTCCAGTCTGTTTCTGGTAAATTTAAGTCCCCAGCTAATATTATTCTTCCCGCCTGTGTTTCATGCAAGAAATGTACAAATTCCTCTAGGTCATCTGCACTTGACTTTGGTGGTCTATACACTCCAGTAACTGTTATTTGTTCCAGGGTTGTCTTTATTGTCATAGTTGCACAGTCTATAGTATTGGTGTTATCACTGAACATGTAATAATCACAGGTCTCATAACTATCTTTAATCCCTATCATAACATCTTCACCTGATTTTTTTGTTAGAATGTCTGTTTCAGTAAAAACATTTATACCTTGACAGAATTGGTTTCCAGTCATTGCTCTTTAAACCATGCTTCATAAACAACAACATAAATCTTGTAGGAACGTAGCAAATTTTCCAGTAAACAACATTATTATTAATGCTGCTAGCGCAAACAACCATTAGAGATGCATCAAATGTTGCTATCTGTGAACTGTAAAATTTTCGACCTGACAAAAATCTTGCCCAGTGTTTGTCAAAAATTGCAAAATATCTGCTGCAAAAATTCTCTTCCCTGATCTTGACAAATGCACACCATCCTGTCTGAACAAATGTGTGCCCAAAATTAGGCTTGGATGTTCTACACATTTCCATTTTTTAAAACAGGACCTTTTTTCCATGTAGGTATTTACCCAAAAAAACTTTTCCTTCATGGTGACCTGCCTATTCTTTCTGTAGGTGATTTGTGAAAAATATATCCTAACACTACTACAAGCTATACTATCTGAGAAGGCTGTCAGTTCCCTACTAACAGTCAGAGAATCCTTGTGGATGAGATCATTTGTACCAACATGAATAAAAACAGATCCATACTTCCTTATATTAAAGAATTTCAAGGCTTGTCTCACATCTTCTATTTTTGCTCCTGGCAAGAATAACACTATTCACTGTTCATTACCTTCTCTGCAAATGTAACTATCAGTTCCTCTAATAATTGAATCTCCAATTACAAGAATATCTTTGCTGGCCAGCTCTGAAGAATCTTCAGCTTCTAATACAATAATATCTGCTCTATCAATTGTTACAAAGGATAGCTCTTCATCATTAGTCTTATTAATCCCACTGTTTTCATTGTATATTAAATTCTCATCCAGCTGGCATTGTAAATCCATAGCTTGAGCCATGTAGTCAACATCTGTCTTTCTCTTCTTTTTTCTTACAGTAATGTTCTTCAATCCCTGCACGTTCAATGTTGATTTCTTCATTTTCACCTGCCCTTTGACTTCTGTTTCTATCTTCTCTTTTGGAAAAATTATGCCTTTTTCTGTAGACTAAAGATTTTCTGATAGAAAAATGTTGTCATTCCCTGTAACCTATGTGTCCGTTTTAGTACTTATGCTCTTTATTTTACATACATTAATCAGTTTCTTTTTCTTCCTTGTTTTTGTTGTGAATTTCTTCCTTTCTTTCTTTTTTTTGTTTCCTTCTGAACAATTCAGATCCTCAATTGCTGAATACTTGCATCCAGAATTCCAAGGTTGTCAGGGGTATCGTCTTGTTCCATAGGGGTTGAATGATCTTTACAGACAAAAGATGCATCATTTCCTAAATGTGTTCTATTTGCTCTTTGCCTAACATTATTTATTTCACCAGCCCAATCATTAATATATGAAACAATAGTTCTCCAAGTTGTGCCAATTACACAAGTGCAATCATTATCATTGAGTCTAGATTTACTTTAAACAATGGTAAGCAAATCATCCAACTTTTGACATGAGGAACACAAATCACCAGTGCTGTCAGCTGTTACCTTTAAATATGTATAGCGTTTATTACACTGTACAAGATATTTGTGCTTTAGCAAAGCATTACTTGCATACTCATTTAAGGAATCCATATTCAGCTTCAAACAAATAAAATATTGTAAAAGAATAGAATAATCTAAATCAGTAACCACAGAATTCAAAGAGAACTTAAACCAACTTCTATGACAAAAATCACACAAACAATATACAACTAATTAGTAAAGTAAGTACAGTAAAGTTGTTCTGACTGTACAAGTTCTGCAAGCCAGACAAAAGCTGTAATTCCTTTACGTCACACGCAGTAGCTTCTGCTCACTATGATTCGCAGCCACAATTCTTTTTAACAGTAAAGACCATTAAAGCACAAACCAAGGTAGGATTGTTTAGATATGCTCTGGATTTTCCTCTTTGCAGTCTATGTGAATTTATTGCTGTCTAGGCCCCTTGGGATGGCTTGAGCTTGCCTGTCTAAAACCTATCGCTTTTTAACAACCAACAGTGAAATTAATGGTAAAACAACAAAATAAGAATCAAAGTAAAGCTTGTTAACAAGCTATCCCTTCCTACCTGCAAACAGTGAAAAACAGTGATAACAAAATATAAATTCAAATAAAACTTCTCTTACCACTCACCTCCACAGTAAATCACAAACCAAGGTAGAATTGTTTAGATATGCTCTGTATATCCTTATGTTCTCAAGATGTCCCAAGTTTCAGGGACGAAAGTTCTAAGCTAGATTATTTTTTTATGTTTTATTGTCTTTTGTTCAATAAAAGCTGGATTTTATAATTCTGGCAGACTGAGCTGTTATTGGAATGAATGTGGAGGTTGTATAGCTCTACTGACCCTGGACTATGTGGACCTTTTTGGATTTCTTGGTGTTCTTTGGGTTGCATGGTTTACACACTTATTTTGGCTTCTTATTTCAGTTCCATCATCCTTAAAAGCATATACTGACCGTGGGTTGGCAGAGATGTCAACAGGGGCTCAGACATATGCATGAAATCAAGTACAAGTTTGCACTATATTCACCAGGTGTGTTCATCACACAAAATGAGTGATTCAGAAACAAAACATGGGCTGAGCCCTATTTAAATAAATTTTATGCCCAGGGAGGTGAATCTACATGATTGAAGTAAAATAAGAAGCCCAGAGTCTCATCATGCTATGCAGGAAAACACTGATGCAAGAGTTCGATTCCTGCTAAGAGCGATTTTAGAGAAGTTTCAACAGACTGATTTATCTGCTTGTGTAAGGTAAGTGATATTTCTTATAAATCCATTCCTTTGTAGTATGGTTGCTTCTGACTGCTGTTTTATGTACTATCAGGGATATCAGTTTAGAAGTACTTTTAACTTTGTTGGCCAAAGTGAAATGAGGGGGAGAAAAGAAAGGTATAATAAGTAGTAGCCTGTAGGATCATTAAGCTGGATGGGAGATACACTCCTGTGTTTCTAGTATGTGCATTGTTCAATATAATTTTAATGTTGTACACCTAACACATATTACATTAGTTGAAATATCTGTAACAGTGATAGTGTATCTGTCATATGTCCTTGGTCGGTAGCAAGTCTGTGATTGTTTTATGGGGGTATGTGGTCAGTAAATCTGATATTTACTTGAAGATTGTAGATGCAGCTATGTAACTGCCGGGAATAAATACAGCATACTATATGGTCTAGGAGGTGAGCAGGAGTAGTGTTAGGATTTGTAAGGGCCATGCAAGAACAAGGCTGTTAATTCCACTATTTTCCATAGCAATAGAACAATGTCTAGAAAACATGGCACCCAAAAAAAGACTATTGCATTTGCTGGGACACTGACATCTCCATGGTCAACATCTCCTTGATGTCCATACAGCCAACCAATCCTATTGTGACTGTGCCTGGGCTGAGATTGACAGCAATATGAATGTGAAGGTTGGGCAGGACTATAAGCAAAAATGGTGAGTCACAGGGCCACAGATATAATCCATGGTGCCATACACACAGACAGAGGAAGCCATGGCATGATAAGGAAGGACAAAGGATGTGGGGGGTACATTGGGTGAAATACATCTCATGGAGCAGGAGGAGTGGTTGACCTCTTTTAAAGGTAGTACCACCTTTATAGCATTTCACAATGTGGTGCTGAGTAATGAGGTAGAGCTGGAGATGCCCCAGAGAGCTTCCACTGTGGATGCTCCACATATGTATGCAGTCCTATTTCAGTGTATCACTACATGCAAATCCTCTTTATTTCATAGTCGCTATACAAATTCATTAAATCTATCTGACTTACAATGTACAGATACATCAAGGATCCTACAAGCACAACCATCTGCAGAAGGAAAGTCCAAGGGTATTAGTTTTTATCATGTTTATAGTAGTAAACATATCAGTTGCATGTGTAGTTGTGGCACTAGGTCATACTTACTCCAGATCTGTTTTGCATTGGTGTATTTATAGGTGATTTTTTTTTCTGGCACTGTGGAACTGCCCCATATGATGATGGAATATCTGTAGGCTCAGCTAATGATTACAGGGATGAGCTGGCACAATCATGCATAAAGAGTGTATATTGGACACAGGGAGTGTGACCACTGCATCCCCAACCCAGACCATATACACAGTGTCTCTGACTGTTCTACTCAGACAAAAGAGAGATGATAGGTTAAAGGAATGCTACCAATCAAGGAAGTGTGCTGGGTCCCAGTAAACAGATGTTTGAATCTGTTTCTACCACTCATGGGCAGAAAGGTCCAAACATGGGGTTTAGTAATGGTGCTTTGTGGAGACATAGTTACCGTCCTCCACCAGAGAATGGTGTGACAGTGACTGTAACCCAATGTATGGGCCATAGTGGAGGAATAAGCTAGTGTTATCATAGCCATGGCAGAGATATAGTGGGTGTTCCAGGAAATACACATTTGACCTATGGGAGTGCATGCCTTGTATGTGTGATTGCTTGGATATACTGAATCACACACACTATACCATACAATGTCTTCCCTGGTTTGCCTGCCAAGGGTTAAAATGGCTATCCTCAGTGCTGTTCAGACATACACAGATGTTAGCCAATGTGGTCATGGCTGAGTGAGATGCTGCTCCCACAGTGCGTGCACTTCTACAATTACATATTTTGTGTAGGTGTGCACTCCCAGGAGAGGCCATCCTTGTGGTCATGAGCATTGTCATGCTTGCATATCTTCTAGCAAACATTGCTTGAGGTCATGCAGCATACCACCCTATAGCCAGGGTCATGATATATCTGGTGAAAATCTTGGCAGAGCCAGTTCTCATGGGTGGGGCATATATGCCATGAATGCTTAGGATGTGTCCCTGCAGAAGCAGTCACATCACCGCCCAGTACATGTTACTTCCTTCTCAAGAGTGACACCCTCATATCAGCACAAAAGCAACTTTTTTGCATGCCTCTCTGTCACACATTTCCCTTGGAAAGACATGCAATCCTATACTCTCCTTCCCACCTGTGCAAATGATGATAACTGTGCCTTGCACTTTGTACATTGCCACTGGGCATTGCCTATGTCTGATGCACAGTGTGGTTAACCTATGCATGAGTAAGCACAGACTGGTGTCTGTTTTTCATGCATAATTTTTACTGTAGTGTGTCTACTTATCTCTTGCGTACTTATGCTTTAAAGCTATGTGTTTTCTGTCTCCTCTGTGCTAATCCCACTGCATACTGTCCCTGCCTCTGTCTGACATGTTCATCCCCTGCTTCTAACTCCTCCTCTGACTCCTCATCTGCAGTGAGCAGTCTATCAGAGGTGTCCCTATTTTCTTTTCTTCTGATGAGGAGTTGTTGGATGGGGGCATGTGTCTGGGAGAGGCCATGTGCTTGGGAAGGGGCATTTGCTTCAGACTGCTCTGAGCAGTACATTAGAACTGTCCCCTTTTCTTTTATTTCCCTTATGATGAAGAACTGTGCCACAGAGGGGCGTGCGTCTGGGCGGCGGCATGTACTTCAGACTGCTGTGAGCAATCTATCAGAGCTGTCCTTATTTTATTCTCTTCTGAGGAAGAGCTGTGGGATGGGGAGTGCATGTGTCTGGGAGGGGACATGTGCTTCAGACTGCTGTGCATAGTCTATTGGAGCTGCTATTTTTTTTTTACTCTTCAGTTTGAACAAAGGCAGCTACATCTCTGCCAACAAGTGACAGAAAAATCAGTAAATACACACATAAACACAAACGCACCCACACACACACACACGTACATACTGATGCACATACTCTACTAAAGCATCACAAAGTTAACACTAAAGCATTATACAAATGACTCACCTTAGTTACGTTCAATATAATATGCAGTCAACTTTCCTAAAATTCAACATTTCTTTATCTGTCAAAAATATTCACATTCCTATCCTTTGATATTATGTGACAAACCAATTAAGTGATTCACAAGGTACTTTCAATTTCTCTTCAACTATTGGTAAACTCTAGCTGCAAAACCCAGAATAAACATTCTCTGAATATTGGTACTGTTAGGGAAAAGGTTTTTAGTAATGCAACATGTAGGGTTAAGGTTAGGGGTAGGGTTAAAGTTAGCATACGTGGATAAGCCACCTTTTCCTAATAGTACCACCCATCAAGACAAAAGGACTCAGAACATATACAACACCCAATGGACACAAAAGTAAATATATTGCATTATATAACAGTAACTCCCACTCACTAGGTTGAATAAGGAGAAAGTTACGGTCATCTGCCTGTCGGGTGCCAGGATTCGCCACATAATGCAAGCACTTGGGTCTCTCCACAACAAGTAAAAATATGACTCTGTCATTGTCCATGTTGGTGTGAATGACCTAAGATGTACCTCCCTGGACTACATGAAAAGAGACATGGAAGAGCTCTCGGATCTTGTAGCCCAGGCAGGTATGACCCTGAGTAGCATCCCACCATCACCTAGAATGATACCACAGTACAAGCAGAAAATGATTGACTTCAACAATTGGCTGAGTTTCTGGTGTCATTCAAAGGGGATCCAGTATCTGTCTGCCTGGGATGACATGATACACAAACCTCAATGCTTTGCCAGAGATGGCCTGCATCTGTCACCCCTGGGATTCCGGATACTGGGAAAGGCTCTTGCCAACCCTTTAGTGTCTTTTTTAGGCAATGCCCTGAAGACAAATTTACAACCCTAACAAATGCAAGCAAATGCAACCTGAGGGTTATGCTGCTCAACGCTCGAAGCCTAAGTCTCAAAATGCACTCACTCGAGTCACTCCTAAAACTGGAGAACATCGACCTTTGTGCAGTAACAGAGACCTGGTTCAAGTCTCTGGAGAGCACCCCAGCACTACCAGGCTACATTGCATATCACACCTTTCGGCCTCTAAATCTGGGCCTAAGTCCTAAAGGAGGTGTGCACTGATGCCCCAAAGGTGGTGATGTATCAATCTTCATAAAGGATGCACACACCTCCAGATTACTTGCCCAACATAATGCATCAGAGATACTACAGGTACAACTAGCACTGGATAAAACTGCAATCCAGGTTGTAGCCTGCTATAGACCCCCCCCCCCCACAATGTCCCAAGACTCCCACTCCAGATTCCTGAACACTCTGGAAAGCATTAAGGTTCAACCTAATACAGTTATACTGGGAGACTTTAACTACCCCTCCATTAGCTGAGAAATTACCCCTGTTCCAGCTCATTCTCTCAACGTTTTCTGAAATTCCTTAATTCCAATGCCCTGGACCAACTCATTATCATCCCTACAGAGGTAGAAACATTCTCGACCTGGTCATTATAAACGTGGGGGACCGATGCTCTATACCAGTAATCAACTCCTCCCTGGTTAGATCTGACCACAAGTTAATCACAGTCAATATCCAAATCCCACCCTCACACCCACAAAGGAAACCACAGTGAAGAACTTCTCCAAAGCCAATTTTGAGCATCTAAAGACAGAAGTGCCAAACTTCATGTCATCCATGCAAGTGGGGAATGGGTGTTTGGCCATTGAATCATACACCAAGGTGCTGTATAAGCATTTACACAAGTGCATGGATCAGGCCATACCAAACAGAACCAAGATCCTGCTCTCCAAAAAAAGGAAGCCAATCTGGTGGGCCCCTGCCATTAACAAACTCTATAACAGAAGTAAAAAAACTGTTGCAGAAAAGAGTAAAGTCCTTAGACTGGAAAACTTCCCTTGTAAGTCTCAGCAAAAACTGAGATCCCTCATCAAATCCTCCAAAGCTAGGTATGAAAATAAAATTGCTACAGATGCTAAAGATAACCACAAGACATTCTTTAGCTATGTCAAGAATCTGCATAACAATACACAGATGTGCTCTGAGCTAATACACAATGGCACCACTTATACTGAACCAACAGATATTGCCAATATCTTGCCGATAGGTTTAGTGCAACCTTTACTCCCCTTCACCCCCTAAAGGGCCCATCCCAATGCCCAAGGAATGCCAAATCCCTAATATCATGGCTGCACAGGTAGAAGCCGCACTATCCAAAGCCAAAAATACAGCTTCCATGGGACTGGATAATATACCTGACTGTGTTCTACATGAATTACAAAGGGAACTGGCACGACACCTGAGTGCCTTGTTCAAGCACAGCCTCACTTCAGGCTTTGTTCCCACCAAATGGTACACCGCTACAGTCATTCCACTCCACAAAGGGGGAGAGACTACTGGCCCTGGAAACTACCACCCCATCAGCCTGACAAGCCTGATCTGAAAGGCCATGGAGTGCATCATTATGGACCTCATAAATAGGGATATAGGGAACCTTCAAATGCTGGACCCCTCGCGGTTTGGGTTTGTGAAAGGCAGATCATGTCTGCTCAACCTGATAGACTTCTTTGAATCTGTGACCAGAGAAGTTGATGAAGGCAAGGTAGTCCATACAGCCTACCTTGATTTAGCCAAGGCCTTCGACACCATCCCCCCACTCAGGGATCATTGACAGACTAACTAACCTAGGCATAAACCCCTACATCATAAGATGGGTTGCCAACTGACTCATGGACAGAACCCACACTGTGAAAGTAGCAGACTCCAAATCCAACTACTGGGCAGTTATAAGTGGAGTCCCACAGGGATCTGTCCTGGGTCCTCTCCTGTTTGGTATATACTTCTCTGAGGTTCAGGCCAACATCAAGGGGCTCTAGTTAACCAAATTTGCAGATGACTGCAAACTGGGAGCTGTTATTGGCTCTCAAGCTGATGTAGACATCCTACAAAAAGGCCTTACAGACACCAATGACTGGTGCCCGAACCATGGTCTTAAGCTCAATGCTAAAAATTGCAACATCATCCCCTTCGGGAAAAACATGGTGCCCATGAACTACCATATTGACGGTAGTCTACTCAACTCCCAAAGTGTGATAAGAGATCTATGGACACAGGTAGATAGCAACCTCTGTTTTGATAACCATGTTGCCACTGCAGTTAGAAAGTCCTTCTATGTGGCACACCTCATTAAAAAAGGTTTCTCATCCCTCATTAGACCCATTATTGAGTACAATACCCCATTTGGCATGTACCTCACTAGACACCTACAACAACTGGAGACGCCACAAAAAATCCTCACAAAGAGAATCTTAGGACTCAAACACAGACATATTCATAAAACTCCAGCTTTACTCTATATCACCTACTTAGAGGCGATCTCTGCTTGGCATACAAAGCCATGTCTGACCCAGTGTTGCTAGACATGCTTCATCTGAAAAAGTCTCAGTCCCTCTGCACCATGGGTCTATATTATAACACTGAAGTCTTACAACTTAAAATGTTATAATATCGAACCCAATAGAGCGAAACACTAGAAAATCGAACAGTCAGAATAACAAATTTTTTCCCAGAGAAAAAAAATTGCTGTTCCGACAAACATACACACAACACAAGCACACCAAAATAAATAATCCACACACACACACACACTTCACAAAACCCTACACTAAACCATACATATGCCACCAGCTATCCACTTACCTTAACCCAACCCTAACCCTAAGGTCCATCGCTATCGCACACTCACCTTACCCGCTCCCTAACCCTAACTCACCTACCCCACCCTAACCCTCACATCCACACAATCACACACTTACCTGACCCACACCCTAACCCTAACTCACCTAACCCATGCCCAATCGCACACTCACCTTCGATCGTACACTTACCTTAACCCGGTCTGTAACCTTTGCTCCACAGTTGAGGAAATAGCGAAGCTGCAGTAATGGCTCACCAAATACTTTCCCTAGGAAAGTATTTGGTGTTCTGCAGGTTCACTATTTCCAGCGTTCACTCTATTGGGATTCGATATTATAACATTCGAAGTTGTAAGACTTCAATGTTATAATATAGACCCCTGCACCACATGCTCCAAAGACCTCAAGCAAATCACCAAAATAAACAGAACCTGCTGGAGGGACAGGTTCCTAACCCAGAGACTTCCCATACTCTGGAATAAACTCCCCATTC
>NC_056734.1:350098285-350183285 GCF_019279795.1 Protopterus annectens | reverse complement strand
TCTGTGTTAGCCTGTACTCCAGAGAAGTAGATACCAAACAAGAGAAGTCCCAGGACTGAACTCTGTGGTACTCCACTTGTCACTGGTTTGAAGTCAGATTTGGAGTCTGCAACTTTTACAGTGTGGGTTCTGTCAGTGAGCTAGTTGGAAACCCATCGTGTGATGTAGGGATTTATACCTAGTTTAGTGAGTTTAGCTATAAGTCCAGAATGGGGGATGGTGTCAAAAGCCTTGGCGAGGTCAAGATAGGCTGTGTGAACCACCTTACCCTCATCTACGGCTTTGGTGACTGCCTCAAAGAAGTTGATCAGGTTCAGGAGGCATGATCTGCCTTTCACAAACCTGAACTGGGTGGGGTCCAGAGTTTGGAGGTTACCAATGTCTTTGTTTATGAGTTCCATGATGAATCGTTCCATGGCCTTACAGACCAGGCTCATCAGGCTAAGAGGGTGATAGTTCCCGGGATCAGCGGTGGCTCCCCCTTTGTGGAGTGGGACAACTGTTGCTGTGCACCATTCAGTGGGTACAAAGCCTGGTGTGAGGCTGTGATTGAACATGGTGCTTAGGTGGGGAACCAGTTTGTTCTGAAGTTCATGTAAAATGCAGCCTGGGGTTGTTGTCCGGTCCCATGGATGCTGTGTTTTTAGCTTTAGAGAGTACAACTTTTACCTGCATAGTTATGATTGCAGGGACTCTGCATTCTTCCTGTATAGATATGGGCCCTTTAGGGGGTGAGGAGGGGTAAAGTTAGCACTGAACTTATGTGCCAGGATGTTGGCAATATCAGTTGGTTCTGTAATTTTCGTGCCATTGTGCTGTAACTCATAGCAGATCTGGTTATTGCCATTGAGATTCTTGACATAGCTATAGAATGTTTTGTGGTTGTCCCTAGAATCAGTGGTGATTTTGTTTTCATAGCTAACTTTGGAGGCTCTTATAAGGGATTTCATCTTCTTACTATAATATATAAGAATAGCATCTTGGTTCTGTTTGGGATAGCACAATCCAAGCACTCGTGTAAGTGCTTATAGAGTGCATTTGTGTAGGATTCAGCAGTCATAACTGTATTGTCCAGCTGCATGGGTGTCATGAAGTTCACCACTTCTGTCTTAATATGTATGAAGTTGGCTTTGGAGAAATTTTTTACCATGGTTTCCTTAATGGGGGCTGGGGGTGGGATGTGGATATCTAGGAGGGTTAGCTTATGGTCGGATCTGACCAATGAGGAGTTGACTTCAGTTGTGGAACACCAGTCACTCATGTTGGTAATGACTAGGTCTAGGATATTGTTGCCCCTAGTGGGGGTGTGGATAAGTTGATCCAGGGTATTGGAATTTATGAATTCCAGAAAGCGGTGAATGAAGGATTTGGTACATGAGTAATTTTCCCAGTTAATGGTGGGGTAGTTGAAATCACCCATTATTAGGGTGTTTGGTTGAACCCTAATATTTTCCAGTATATCAAGAAAAGAGGAGTGGGAATCTTGGGACATGGTGGGGGATCTGTAGCAAGCTACAATTTGGATTGCAGTTTTGCCCAGAGTTAGTTGCACAATCATTTTGTCCTTGTACTGCAGTATCATTTTGTGCGATGGCAGGATGCTTCTCAAGGCTAGAGTCATATCTGCCTTGGCTACAAGATTGGAGAGCTCTTCCATATCTCTTTTCATGTAGGCCAGGGAGGTACATCTCAGGTCATTCAGACAAACATGCTCAATGACAGAGTCATATTTGTACTTGCTGTGGAGTAACCTGAGTGCATGGGTTATGTGGCAGATCCTGGTACCCGACAGGCAGCTGACAATAACCTTCTACTTGTTTAGTCTGGTGAGTGGGACATCAGTGTGCCTGACTATAGAGTCACCTATGACTAGTGTGTTGGGTACATTGTTTTGCCTTATGGGCTGTGGTTGAGTGGCACACTAAGTCTGTGGGCTATGTGTCAATTCGGTTGTGTTGGGGGGTAGAGGTTGCTTGCGTTTCTGCTTTGGAGGTCTCTGTTGCTTGAGCAGATTATTATTGAGAGCCTCCATGAATGTTTTTGTGTTTCTGTCTGTGGATTTTGGTGGTGTAGGTTTTGTGGGACTATGTGATGAGTGTGGTGTGGTACAAGTGTTTACCTTCTCCTCTTGACTGTCAAGTTCAGTCTTGGTTGGAGAGAAGTTTACATCCAGTCTGGCTAGATAAGTGCATCTCTCACAGGTTGTAGTGTTGGGTGCCAGGAGGAGAGGGTTGTCTGTGTACATGAGGCAATTGCTACATTGCTCCAAGATGCCCAGATTCATCAGCTAGACAGGAGAGAACACTGGGAGCTGACCCTTGGACATGCCTGAATAAAAAAAATTTTCTTCTAGACAAGTGAGGAAAGTGAGTACAAGAGCTGTTTTTCTCTGAGCAAGAGAGAAAAGTAAGTACAAAAACTGTTTTCCTCTGGGTAATGAGGAAAGTTGAGTGCTGTAGTAACTTGTAGATTATTTAGTGTTTACAACAAGTTCTGAAAAAGCGCTGAGCATGAATAAGCAAATTCAAGTCCTAAAACTAAGAATTTGTATCTGAACTAGACTAGTTACAGGAAAGAAACAAGTGCAAATGTGGGCTTTTAAAACGGAAAGTTGCGAGAGATGGAAAAACTGCTCAAACGGCCAATACAATTTCTGGGCCAGAAACTACTCCTTATGTGGTAGATAGATTACCTAGTGCTTACCACTCCCACTGATAAGCTAACAGCCTTCCCTCCAACACAGACAGGCTTGGGGGCTCAGAAGCTTACAAACAGTCCTGGATATAGTAAATCTGTATCTGGACTAGACTAGTTACAGGAAAGGCAGGAAACAAGCATAATTTTTTTTGTTATAGTTAAGCAGAACACAGGGAGATTCTAGCAAAGTTTTTTTTTTGTAAAGGAAAGGGAGAGAGGAGAAGCAGAAGATAATTCAAGGTTAGGAAACTAAGTGGGTTGGCCTTCTCAAATGTTCTCTCTGTATTAGGTAGAATGAGCTAACAACACTAGACTGGGAGGAGTGTCCCAGATTAAATTTACAGTAGGGGCGGCAACTGCAAAGCCACCAAGTATAACAGCAAGACACCAACAGACAGGGAGGGTGAGGAGCAATACTAAAGCTACTAGCCTACACTCTTTTAGACAGTAAACACTACAGAAATGTTTATCACAACAGAAGAACAGCAATGAGCCACAAAATGAAAGTCAGAAGCATACCACCCTTTTCATGACAGGATGAATTCAACTTTCTAGTGATATATCAATTATAAGTACATTCAGAGAGAAAAAGAAAGGGCTCTGTATGTGCTAGATCTAAGATAAACAGCAGCATTGTATGATAGTAAACCAAACAGGGTCAAATGAGAAGAGAGAAAGAGATAACTGACTTCTATTTCAGTTTGTTCAATCTAAATGCTGTCAAAAGATGTACATTATAAGAGTTTGTTAGTAATGTGATGTCCTTCCTCTGGGCCAGTAATCAAGAAGCCTCAATCCTCAACACTGACACTGGTGGGGAACTTTCATTTAGAACAAAAATAAATACACACAGTATTTTCAGATGCAGCTCTCTGCACTAAGCACAATTTCCCCTTAGAGACTACAGGGAGCACACTCCAGTTCTGGGGCTGGACTTCCTCTTCAGCCTCAAATAAGACTCCACCTTTCTTTCTGCAGAAATCAGTGCTCTGTGTCCCTGTCTCAAGTAGCTGACACACACACCCTTTGAGATTTGATTTTCTCACATACACACACACACACACACACATGTTACCAGCCAGCTACTTTAAGGATCTTACCAGGGTATCCAATTACTCTTAGTAAAATGAATACTTATACAAATGGTAGTGTTAACCAACCATCAAGGCTTTCAGGAGCATGATGCTACACTGCCACTAAATGAATGCAAGTATTCTCAAGGGTTAAAATATTTTCTAAAAGGCCAGCCACAATGAAAGGTTTAGATATATTTAATAATAAATACTAAAAAATGAGAATACTGAATATCTATTTACAATAAACACCAGAGTTTTAATTCACATGAAATATAAAAAATAACACATATGGAAAGACTCAGAGAAAAACAACACTTTTAGCTAATCTCACTATATTTTCCTAGCTGACTGGAGAATTACTGTTCACTAGTTAAGTTACTTACTAAAGCAAGACAAGATGAAGTGGGTGAGTGGTCTTGTCAGTTCCAAAACTGAGTACTGAGTACCATCTGTCACATTTCTCAATAGTATCTAAATACAATTTCAGTGCTGGCTATAGGATGACATCACATCTAGTCACCTGACTATGTGGTTCCCACACTACTCCCTCACTAGAAACTGAGTGAAGATCTAGCACAGTTGTGTCACAATACAAACCTAGAACTTTGCTAAGGCTTATTCCAGCATCTGGAGAGTGTAAAACAATTCCAACCCTTTCATCCTTTCTGCAGAGACTAAACAGCCATTCTCTGGCACTCCAGGGTAGCAATTAGTTCACCACTAAGGGCAATAAGTGCAGGATCCCAGCCCAGACAAGGTGTCTCTGGATTCAGGCCCGTGAGATAAAATCTTTATGAACATAAACCAAGTCATTTAATTTCAGGCTATTTTTCTTAAGGTTAGCTGGGCTGAGCTTAACCCATTCCCTTCCAGCATATTATGTTAACATATATATATATATATATATATATATATATATATATATATATATATATATATATATATATATTTCATCAGTTACAATGCAGTCTGATATACATGTATATTTCTTTTCTGTCCAGCAGGGCCCACTGTTGATACATTTTTAACATAAGCAACTTTTCAAATACATTTTAACACAAGCATCTGTACAAATCAGTTTGATATTCAAATAACATATAATTCTTTACAAAACCCCAGCTAGTTATGCTGCTGCCTGTTGCAAAAAAAAATTGCTGAGATGTCTAAGGAGAGTGGAAAAATATGCAAATGTATGGGCTGTCTAGACGTATACTGAATTTGCTTGATCATTGAGTATAAGCAAGGTATTAAACCATCTATAATTGAAACAAGTAGAAAATAATTCATAGATTGCTTATACAGTACAAAGATACTTTAAGTATACTATAAAGATGGGTCCACTGCCAATAGTCTTACATACTAAAATAGTGCAGATGTTACAGGTTGTAAACTAACACAAGCTGAGTCTATAACAGGAGGGATGTCACAAATCTCTGAATCTTTGTTGAAAAGAGACTTAAACTAAATGTGTGAAACTATGGCTAATTAATAGAAAGTGGTGAATCTAATCATGGCAGGAAAGCAGCACTGCCTCAGGCCACATAAATTGTGGCTAAGGAAGTTTAGTACATAAACATAGAGATATGATTATGGTATAATGACTATTCTGACATGAAAGAAAAGATAGATTTGGCCTTGAGAAACATCATCATTTTACTGCTGATACTGAAACTGATGCAAGTAAGGGAAAAGGGCCAAATAATAAACTCAGGAGTCTAACGTGCTTTCACCTAACTACCAATAAGTAGGCAAGGCATCATCAGATCAGTGTAGAATAGTACACAGGCATTAACTGCATTCATATGGTTAACTTTACTAAATGATAAGTATGTGTACATGTCAAACTTGATTAAGAGACCAGAAAAAAGGGTCTATATTATATCCTCAAATGCTTAAAAAAGTGAACGCTGATTGATTTAACTTATTTTCGCGAAACTGCAAAATATCGAAGCAGCAGAAACTTGAATTTTTTCCTAGGGAAAGAATTAGGTTGTCCATTTCTGTTGCTTCGGTATTTTCAGTGTTATGGTAGAAAGTTACCGGTCGGATTCAGGTAAGTGTGCGATTGTGTGGATGTGAGTGTTAGGGTGATTTAGGTGAGTTAGGGTTAGGGCTCGGGTTAGGTGTGTGTGCGATTGAGTGGACATGAGGGTTAGGGCAGATTTAAGTGAGTTAGGGAGCGGGTGAGGTGAGTGTGCGATAGTGACGGACCATAGGGTTAGGGTTTGGGTTAAGGTAAGTGGGTAGTTAGTGGTGTGTGCATAGTTTAGTGTAGGGTTAGGTATCAAATTTTAGGTGTATGTGTGTGGATTTCTGTTTGTTTGGTGTGCTTGTGTTGTGTGTATATGTTTTGGATCAGCAATTTTTTTCCCTGGGAAAAAAATCGCTGATCTGACAGTTCGAGATTGTAAGCTTTCGCTTAAATTAGGTCGATCAATCAGCTTTCGCTTTTTTAAGCGTTCGATGATATAATATAGACCCAGAAAAAATATCAGCAGAATTTATCAGCATTAAACAATGAGTGTTCTTAGAAACATAATGACCTCAAAATAAGATGATGTTACAATAAATCTACATTTCTTGCAGCTTGAATATGGAAACAACACACGTTTGTGTAAAATGCACCTTATTTCAGTTTTTGTTCTTTCTAATAAGTCTTTCAAATTATAGCCTTTTTATACACAGACTTGGGGACATCTCCTATTAGGATTCTAAGATCTCATTTGCCCACACAGTTTTCCAGTTGTTCCTTATTATATCCATGATATTTCCTGCGTTGACTGAATGAGTCAAAGTGAAACTGTGAGTTGAATATTTATCAGCTTTTTTATAGCATGATAGTTGAAACCATTTTTGAAATAGAGACAAAAATCACAAAAAATGATAATCCCACACACACACACACACACAAAAAAAAGAAATGAGCTAAAACATTTCTCTGTTCTGATGTCAAATGACTTAATCTAACAAAATGACTGTTAACTATGCTTTTTTTAGTCTGCACAGAATAATAATGTGATAGTCTAAAATGAAAATATTTAAGTTTCTTTTCTATAAATAGATTTAATAAATGCATCCTGAGTCACTGATTTACTTATTAAAATGTCTAAATGGGACACCTCATTAAAACTGTAATATAAGGTAAGCTTCAGAGAGAGATTACAATTCAGCATTTAAAAAATCATCAAACCAATGTAGTGCACCTTTCCACATAAAAAGAAGATCATCAATGAAAAGCATATAAGAAAATTACATTTTGAAAGAATTCCATCTCATATCAAGTCTTGTCTTCCCATTGTGCTAACACCTGGTTAGCATACACTAGTACCATGGAAGCATGCATGGCTACATCAGAAATCTGATGGAAAAAATTCACTGAAAAGATGAACAAATATTTTGTAAGACCATATCACACATGGCACAAACAAAATCAATGACATGATTAGATACATTAGTCCTTTTGTCCAAGAATGACCTCTGCATTTCATTCACATTGTTAATAGGAACAGAGGTGCACAAAGATTTGATGAATGCTATGACTGAACTAATGTCATTAAAATTAATAATTACGTTTGAAAAATCTTTGAGTTTAGTTAGAAAATGCCATGAATCCTTATAAAAGAATGAACTACTTGTAAGAAAGGATGTAAAGTTCTTTCTAAGAATATCACCACTGGCTCAGTTTTGGGTCCCTGGCAACAACAGCAGGTCTCACTGGAAACTTAGAACAATTTGTATGGATTTTTGGGATTCTGAAAATATGCTCAAAGCATGGATTTTGAATATAAACAATTCACAAAATTCCATTTAACATTCCAGAGCAGACAAAAAGTCAAGTAATTGAAAATCAAACTTTTTATATGCTTCCAAAATTTTAAATTTCCATAACTCTCTAAATGTAAATTCATCATTCAAAAGTTCAATCATTGCTTTATTGCATTGACCATAACTGCTTACTACAATCTCACTTTCTTAATCTGCCTTCATAAAGTATAAATCAGGCCAAGTTTATTAGGATGATGAGTGCTTTTTTTGTTCTGTTGTCAGGATATAAAACCTGTTGATAGGCTCCCTTTCTATCAACTGTCTAACACTTGATTCACAAACACTTTCAAAATCAGCAACTGTATTACAAAAATAGGTTAAAAGGTCTTTTCTTATATGGACTCTCTAAGTTACTATATATGAGGTCACAACTAAACAAATCCACCAGATTCAATTTGTTTAAGAACAGTTTAAATTCAACAATAGATTTGTTCAGGCTTGACATCCTTTTTAAAATCTCAAGCTGCTGCTCATTGAATTTATAATTTAAAAGACTATACATTCGGAATACATCTTCAGTTAACAACTCCTGTACCAGTTTCTTCCTCTCCTGAATGATCTCCATATTCCTCAGCCGCTCACATTCCTCAGGCCTTGATGGACATTTAGAATTCCTGTGCTTGGATATACACAGTCCCTTAATGTTTTTTCTAATTTTTATATGCATATGTAATACCCAAAACACCAATACAGTTTTTATTTGGAGCTCTTTGGCATGGTGTTCATGGACTGACTTGATTATTAAAGAGTAAGAGATGAATTGACAGTATGTCTGATTTTTTTACACAAATCTCTTTCATTGACCCTCAGCTGTTCATAACTCATGGTATAGCCCACAAATCAGAAAAATGCCCAACCTAAAAAGAAGTCCTTTCATAACTCATGGCATAGTCCACAAACCAGAAAAATGCCCAACCTTAAAAGAAACCCTTCAGCACTATTCTCCAGACAGAAACTTTCACTCAGCACAGAAACTGCTGCTCACAACACACAAGTCACACCACTCGGTTATGCCTTATGATCCAACTACATCACTAATATTTGGACTCCTATTCCCTTGTCAAAAAGATTTAATAGTAACTTTCACATATTTGAAGTTGAGCTAAACAATTCCTGAATGACTCATGAATCTGTTACAGCTCATCTTGTGGGTGACGTATTGTACACTTCAGCCACTTATGGCATCTCTTTACCTCCACAGATCATCTATCCCTCTCTAAGCAGATGAAGTCTATGATTAATCATAACACATAAATGTAGTGAATATAGTTCTTTTCCCATTCCCATGTAAGCTATTCTTTCCATTAACAGTTATGCTGACTGGCCTATTTTTGTAATGATATATTTGGTATTCTAGGACACCTAGATTTATATTTCCCTTTCTGATGTTAAATTCTTTCATGAGGTTTTTTTTTTCACAGCTGCTAGTGCATCATTTTCACTACATGGGATAATCTGGGCCGTAAGTGACGTGCTTGATTTTACAGCTTCTGTTCCTAGCTGATAAACCATTCCGTGAGATCATTGTTTCTGGCATTCTATAGCTTGTGAATATGGTTTTCAAAACATTAACCATACTTGTGTTTATTATAATTATCAGTTTCACTTCTTAAATTTAGAATAATAATTCATACAGATCAAATAATACTTATGTCTGAAAATGAAACACATGAGTTCCAGCTTCATTTCATAACAACTCTGGAATTTCATTTGACAGCATTTCTTCCTTAGAATTCTGATTATGATATGTTTTAAGACTCAGTTTATTGAAAAAAAATCACACACACACACACACACACACACACACACACACACACACACACATATATATATATATATATATATATATATATATATATATATATATATATATATATATATGTATATATCATAACTTTGCATCCTGGTAACAAAAAATTAAGTACATTATTTTGCATGCAATGTATGCAGAATGTAAAAGAATGATATTTATCAGCTTTAAGTATATCATAATGCAAACAAAAAAGCATTCATTATATGAAGTGGAATAGCTCTTCAGCAGATGAACTATAGATGAATATCTCTTGTAACTTTTAAGAATAAATAACTGCACTAGCATACATTTTTAATTTATAAAACTGGAACAAAAACTGTATGTCAGCTAGGTTATACAAATACTGTAATACAAGACCTAAAAAGGTAACCATTATTGTAATTATGGCATATTATAGTTTATACAATCTCTACTACTAGGTAACTGACACTGAAACAGTTCTTTAGAAGAGGAGTACAAGACCTGCAATTCTCAAACTAAAGAATACCAAGAAAGGACATCTTTTAGGATTCTGAAGCTTAAACAATAGCTTTACAACTTCTGAGTTCTGTATTAAGTGTGACAAATACAGTTTGAAATTAGTAGTTGTGTTTCTTAGAACAGACAGCTTTGGCAAATTTTGACAGCAGATGTTCAATGCATACATAACACAGTCATGTAGTTTTTAATAAATATCAGTCTACTTGTCAACCTACTGAGTTATATCTGTGGCAATTTTTGTCAAGTGGTCCTATAAGTTAGTATACTTGTTTCTATACAATGGCAATGTGTTGGAAAATTTCCATGAATCCAGATAAGACTTAACATAGCATTTCCATAAACTGAGAGTCTTGAAAGTATTAAATCAAATATCTCCCATTGATTTATAACAATAAAATATATGCAGCAGACCAGAGACCACATTATCAATACATAATTAACAATATGGAAAAGACAGTCTACTCACTCCTACTATTTTTATGAGGAGACAATAAAGCATTGTGCAATAACATCAGTTCCTGAGAAATATATTTTGCATAGGGTGAAACTCTATAGGTGTTATACCAGACTATTTGCAGATTTAGAAAATGTGTTTCCCTTTGAGAAGATAATCCTAGTAATTTAGCAAATGAACTGCTGAGTAATGCTTAACATTTATAATTGAATTATAAAGATAAGAGAGTAATTTTATTTTTGGTGGGAATAGTTAATCTAAGATGAGATAACTTTGTAGTTATTTTTATTATATTTTGAGTTGATATTACCTATAGTGTGGCAATTCTGGAGGGGTAAGCTGAAGTTTTTAAGTTCTGCATTAAAATCATCATAGTGTTAGAAATGTTCTTGTTATTTTCAATTAAAGTGGAGAAGTCCACATTGAGTTGCATAAAAGTTGATTCAGCACAAAGTTTATTTATTGTAATGTTTGGATTGTTAAAAAATTGGTGGCCAAAAACAAACTCATTAAATATAGCCATTTTTAAATAAAAAAATGAAAATATACAACAACAAATGTAAATAAGATGGCAACAAGTTAACATGCTTTAACATTTTGTCAAGGAAGGGAAAAGAATTAAATGAGTAACCTAAATCTTCAATTTGAGGTGTTACAGCATGAATCTATAATGGATTGTTAGCTGTATCAGGTTCGTAATAACCTAAAACAGATGAAAGCTTTAATAGTCTTAGATAAAAGGAAAAGTAACTGAAGGTTAAGTAATGTTATGCCAAAAGTGCCTACTCAAGCTAATTCTTGGAGTTTTACTATTTAAACAAAATTTTTATTAAGTGACTTAAAGCACTGGTGAGCTACACAAGATTGTATTGTTACAGAAGAAAAGAGGTGGAGAAAACATTCATTTTAAATATTGATGATTTCACCAATAGGTTGAACTTGATTTTATATCATGGCATGAGATCATCTTTTATTTTATTAATTGACAGATTTAAATTGAAATAAGTTAGTGATGCCAACTTTGCTTTGTATTTGACCCCTAAATATTTAAATAATCTGAGATGTCAAATGGTGTGTATGTGGGTAAATAATGCTGATTTCTCAATATTTCATTTATATTTAGCTATAGCTATGCTACCTTATCATTTTTTAAGATCTTTGGAATAGCTTGTTTAGGTCTATTTAGAAATAACAAAATGCCATCTATAAAATGTGATATTAATTTTGGTTGTATCATAACGTATACCTGTATGTTTTAAGTCTTAAGTAATATGATAACTTAGTGGTTCAAAAAATAAACAGAATAATAAGGCCTTTTTTTGTCTAGCCCCACGTATGGTCTTAATTTTCAGAGAAATATTCTCATTGATTGTCAAACAAGTAAAAGCAGATTCATTGAGAGCTCTAATGACACTTATATTTTGATTAAAGATGGACTTTTTGAAAACTCCATAGAGGAAAGGAACATTGTATTGATCATATGTCTTATTAACATCTTTGCAAATACAGCCAAGGATATCTTATTTTTATTCTGGTATGGAATTGATTCTAACATAGTATTAATGCATTGTGGTTTTCTCCTTTCAATAAATCCCATATGACAATTTAGAATAATTATACAGGACATTATCCTAAATCATTTGGCCAGGACATGGAGTTTGAGATTTAAGCTAATTGAGGAGAATGGGAGATCATATTTAATCTAGATCTTCTGTGTAGGCTTACGGATAATATTTTTCTTAGATTGTTTCATATATTTATTTGAAACCCAATTATTTTTAGTAACATTAAATAGCTTTAGGAGAACAGAAACCAAAAATCTTATAGTTTTTGTAAAAAGAATCATCAGCTTCATTGGAGCCATGGTTTTTATCTGGTTTTAAGGAGCAAAAAGTTTCAGAAACTTCATGGAGAGAGAATTCAACCTGCAGTTTTTTCAACATATAATTTGGGATTTTAATAGGAGTGAAATTAGTTTAGAATTTATTTTTATTGAATTGATTGATATCAGAGTTTGTTGACTTATATATGGTACTACAAGTTTTGGAAAAAAATAAGCATGTTTTGTAGTTTTCTGTATAGTACTGCATGTCATTTCTTTTAATATAAGTAACTTTATTGAAATTATGACATTCATTAAAAAGAATTGTCAGGGCTGGGTACTATTCCTTGATGCAGCCCAGCTAGTTTGAATCAGATCTGTGAGCCTAAATCACAAACAGCATCATTCAGACATACTTCACCAAAGAAAGGCCAACGTCTAACAAAAGTCAGAAACATTTCCCCATTCCACACAATATATTCAGTGGATTGTTAAGTATTTAACAGTCAGGAAGAGTTGCACATTTTAAGAAAATTCAGGACCAGAGGAATTTGGGAAATGTAAAATACACAATGGATATGCTATAAATTCTTCATAAGCATTCAGATACATAATGAACCATAGTTTTGTATTAGAAAAGACAGAGGCTATAGCATCCCTGTTCCAGGGCACATGACAAACAGCTTTCTTGTTTTCATTCAAACATACATCATAAAACACATCAATTTATTCTGATGAGCAAGAGTAGCACTCAAACATGGAGTCGGTATACATAAGCTAGTGAGATGTGAGGCCAAGCTACCTAAATGTTAGAATCATCTGCAAAATGATTTTTTGTGTATTCATACTTTTTCAATAATTTCAGAATAAGTTAAAAGAACACAGAGTAAGTTTTTTACATAGTGTGATAAGTATTATGATAGACCAGTAGTTCTTTGACTCAATTTTAATATCCACATTTATGAAAATGTATTATTTTAGCTTGTTTCCACAGGCTGGAAAAATATTATTCTCTCAGACTTCTGCTGATTACTCTGTTTAGATGAGTAGAAATAAAAGGGGATACTTTCTTTAAGTATCATGGGGGAAGACCATCGGTGAATGATGGGCCATTGTCTTTTACCTTATTTAAAAACTTTGATATTTTGATTATAGCAATAGGTTGAAAATGTAATATATGAGGAGATGGGTTATATATGATATTTGAAGTAGTCTGTAGAATTAGCAGTATCCTGAGGTGTTTACAATTTGAGAGCTTTTTATCAGAGAAAGATCTTGTTTTACCAAGTATTTTACTGTTGGTGGTCCATAAGCCAGCTGGATTATTAAAGTTTGATTTACGCAAGTTCTTGAAGCAGTCCTACTTGGCTTTTCTTCTCAATTGCTGGCAGTAGTTATACAATTATTTTATATTCATTGTGTGACTGCATATTGTTGTTTGCTTATAAACTTACTGTATCATGCCTCACCATGTTGCACTATGCTTTCTCACACAGCTGAGTTGATCCATTGGAGGGAACTGTTTTGTATTCAGACGCTATATGGGAACATACTCGTCAGGTAGGTTGAGTAGAAAGTTATGAAGTAAATCCATAGTAGTGTTAATGTCTAGGGTCTGATCTAAGCATTTTCAGTGTATGCATGTGGATTCCTCTGCTATGACATCTGTAGGAATAACTTTTAAGGCTATGAATAGGGAGTTGTAGGAACTGATGAAGAAGGTTTATGTTTCTGGACAGTGAGTACAGCAAAGTGGTCATTCATGTGGTGACATAGAGTCCCACTGTACTTATGGTTATTTGCTAATGAGGTAAGTATATTTGCAGTTCCAAATACCTCATCTTTGCAAGCTTGTATAAGTTATTAGATGAGTTAGTCCTAAGGAGGCAATTTTAGAGATAATCCCTGGGATTCATGAAGCTCAGCGCAAGGACAGCGTTAGCCTTGAGCTGACCATGTGGTGTAGAGATGGCGCAGCAGCACCACATGCATATTAATGAAAGTGTGCTGCCGCAACGTCCACGTAAATAGGAAACATGCGCGAGTGTAGGGGGCATATCTAAGTGCTGCACGGAGGCGTGAACATGTCGGCTGCAGACGCGCAACCTAAAATGCTGACTAGTACAGCCTGCCTCTAATAGTAATCACTCCTGTCAGTGTCTGTGGATACTGAAATGTATGCAACGCATACAAGACAGTTTCATGAACACCCAAAATAAAAAGAAAACACAAAGGCACGTAGCTGAATATTGAGCCCCTGTCCCTGGAACAAATGACATTTAAAACCCTGTGCGCGTATTCCATTGTAGGGTTGATTGTTATACCAAGTGGAAGCAAAATGCAGCGTGTTTGCGCGCCGCTGCCCTTTGCTAAGCCTAGCCCAATGGTTAGGGTTACCACCCATCCCACTTTGTGAGAGACAGTCCCTCTCTGGGCAGTTGTGTCCTTACCGAAAGTATTAAAAATGGCAAATGTCCTGTGATTGTAAGATATAATTATGTCCCATATTGTATGTAATAGTTCCATAAAATAGTTATTTCTGTATCTAAAATACCTAAATGTTACAAGAAACAGAATAAGCAACTAAATTGCTACAAGAATAAGCTTTCACTTATGCATAAAAGTAAAGCACTATCCTTTGTACTGACCAAGGGTATGTGTCAGCCTGTAAAATCTGATGTGTTTCCCGAAAATGTCCCACTTTGACCAATTGAAAAGGTCGCAACCCTACCAATGGTCAGAGCATTCGCTCAATAACGGCCCATTCGCAGTCCAAGTCATGCTTGTCTGGATGGCCCAAAGATGAATGGGTCTACCTACCATGTCATGAAAGATAAGTATTTGCGTGTACCTATGTGCGTGAAGTACAGCATGTGGAAGATCAATATGCTAGGGTTGTCCTCACAACCATACTGCTACCAGAGATATGTAGAGTAGGCAATGTGTTCTGTTGTCTGTGCCATGGACCATCAACCAGAGAAGGGATGGATGGTGTGTGTGGAATATGGGGGGGGGGGGTGACAGGTAATGTAATAATTTGCCAAGGGGAGACTGGGTCGGATGTACAAATGGTGAACTGGAGGTGTACGAGGGAGCAGTGGGTGAATCAGAAAGGAAACCAAAGAACATACATTCACATCTGCAATACACCCTGACAGGCCATACTGCAGAACACAATCCCACAAACATATGAACATTAAAATGTGTGATACACATGTACAGAAACGTTACCGGCTCACACCCACATAATGATCTGGCCTGAACTGAGCAATCCAACCCCAACACACCTGGATACATAACTGAATACCCATCATCCCCTCCACAGCACCCCCCCCCAATTGCTGAACATCCACCCAAACCACCCATACCCAGGCTGCTAGCTTGGCACAGCCATATTTGCACCTAGTGCCCCCTACCCATATCTAGTAGGCAGTCTCACCCTAGGCAGCCTCAGGCTTGCAAACTAGGTATCCCTTGCATGTATAACCCTCCCTCATTTTCGTAAAGCCAAAAGAATTGGAGTCATTAGTGTCCACAATTTTTGGCCATCCCTCGTGGGATAAGTGTCGGTTCTAAAGATTAGACTTGGTGGCACGACACAATGTCCAGCCCCGTAGACAACCGGACACAAGTTGCATTAGCAATAGTTGTCCACAACCCTGCTCAGCCTCCAGCCGGTCCTGCAGAACCTACGACCTGGGATTAAACACCTGACCATGATGCACGTCTCCCCACATGCATTATCGGAAATTTATACCATTCACATGCTCCCATGAAGCTATCCCATAGTCATCTCCCAAATAGTACATGTCCACAAATTGTATACCCCGTCTGGGTTCCTTGTCGTAATGATGCACACAACCCCTGTATATAAATGGTACAGGTACCTCCCGTATGTGGTTGTTCATATACATGGCCATATATAACTCTAGATATGTGGTCATATATCTATAAATGTACATACTTATATTCGCATAGCTACACATCACACATACATGCATATAAGTAGTCCAGTATGTGTCCATTTCATAAATATGTATACTTGCAAATGTATACACATGCCTCTCAGAAACATATGAATAGTAACATGTACTATACATATGTACACCACCCAACTGTCACATTTGTTGCCAGTACTGTGGAATGGCTGTAGTAAAGTCATATATCCTAATTACCATCCATATAGAATGTATCACGGATGGTTTAGTGGTAAAACCAGTGACTATGGTGTTCCTGTTCCTGGGTCCAAGCCATGCAAGGGCTAATTTTATATGATAGCCGCAATAATGGAAGTCGGATATAGGGTGATTAAGGCGCTTTAAAGCAGACATAAGCGGGTATGTGCAACGGTAAGTGGCAGTCATTCAACAGTATGGAAAATGTAAATAAGCATGTGTATGTACAAATATATATATATATATATATGCAGGAGCATAGTGTGAGGATTGCAGACAGTACATGATGATAGGGATGTGTTACTGCCATCACATCCCTGACTGGACATATGTCACATGAAACAGTGGTATGACAGACACTGTCTGGGGTTCCCAGTGACAAGCCAATAATGGGCAACTGTTCATAGCTGCGGTCACACGTCTACTACACATTGTACAGATGTCATGCAGTATATATGCATGTGTTGTGCTCCCTCTGCAAATGTATACCATCTATTGTGTTGGGTTGATGGTGACATCTATGCATACTGTTGTAGGTAATCCTGAATGCTGTTGTCTATCACTATGCCATATGTGGGTTTAAACTGCAACACCATAGGCTATATGGGTTGGGAGGTCCTGGCAGAACCTCCTGTCCCACTTCAGCTGACCATGGCCTCGGGCACCAGCACATCTGGGGCCCAGCCTTGGACGTCAACCTCTGTTGGCTCTACACCACCTTCTGATGGTACCACCACTGAGGATGGGGCATGTCCCCCCTGGGAGAAGGACCAGACATGTCTGCTGTCGTGCGATCCCAGACGTGTTGCGTTGGGGGCTCACTAAGGGGTTCTGAAGCCAGATACGCAAACTCAAGGGTGGAGTGTCACATTTACAGGGTGATGCTGCCCCTCTTGGACAGCCCCCAGCACTGCCTCCTTTGCAGCTTTTTAGGTGCAGTGGCGGCTGCCCATGGCTGTGGACCTCCTCCCTACTTTTCCCATGGGATGGTGAATGCTGAACACCCATTCCTGTCCGAGGTGTATTCCCCCACATGTGTCATATATCGACCCTGTATGCTGTCTTGTCTGTGATCCTACCCTACCTATCCTCCACGGCCATACCTACTCTCCTTCCCCCACATCCGACCCTCACCCTATGGAAACATAAGGCCAATTGGCTCCTAGGACAACATCTGCCCTATACATAGCTGTCCATTTCACATGTGCCCACTGGATACATGTAACCCTTGTAATATGCATCACAACATACTCCTGTTATCCTCACCGCTGTCCCTCAGGTGCACGATCCTGGTATGCACATCACTCCTAAATGGTCCAGGTACACGTGATGAGGATGACCCCATTGTACACACAACACTACCGGTCCCGCTATGGTTACCCTATTTAACTTTATCATGATTATGATGTTGCACACAGCACCTTGCAAGAGTACTGTTTGCACATAATGATTGGACAGGTACTGTTGTGTTAATGTACATTACATGCATAGAGTGATGTATATGGCCAATGTACAACTGTTTGCGTGTATGAATGACACATGTCTGTCTGAGGGAGTCTTGAGATTACATAGGACAACATCACTACATAATACAGGCGTCGCTGGTGTTTCCCTTTTTATTCGTTTGTAATGCTTTGTTGCCACATGGTATGTTCCTGATATATCTCTATATATGTATGTACCTATATGCTGGACATAAACACTCACATATACATCTACATGATGGGATACATTCCTATACTGTTGAATGACTGCGCTGTACGATATGTTTGTGGTATTGTCCGTTGTCTGTATATCTGCCATGGCGTATTGGTAAATCACATTAGCTGTGTGTGCAGGGTCCTGGTTCTGAGCCTTGCAGAGGCCATTTATTTTGTTGCAGGGCAGAACAAGGCCATTGGATACGGAAGGAGTAGGGCACATTAAAGCAGTTGTGAGTGGGTGTGCATGGGTTTGCGCATTAAAGCAGTTGTGAGTGGGTGTGCATGGGTTTGCGCGGTGTTAAGCAATGCTAACCTCTGGTTACAGCTTCTTACACTTTGTTAGTCTCTACATTGCTTTACCAGTGCAATACTCGCATACTGGTAGCCAAACAGGCTTACACCCGCTCCCTCCCGCACTTTCAAATGCACCAACATTGGTGCTTGCATCTGACACTCACACCCCTGGGTGGGAGCGAGGACCACAATATTACCTTGTGATTCCTATTACATTGGATTAAATGCCTACAGTATCGGGAGTGGCTGCCCATTAGGCGAGGGCATGCCATTCAACTGTACGGAATTGGCGGCCTGTCCAGTGATTTATTCATATTATTTGTGTATTCCTCTAACAATCTGCACCCGTCTGGCAGATACATGGGAAACGGGACTCTTCAATACAGACAAGTAATTGGGTTTTGGGACCCACATCCATCGGCCGAGTCATGCTACCACATACCTATTATAGGGTTGCCACCTTTTCAATTGCCCAATGTGGGGCTTTTATGTAGAAACGTCAGTTTTTGCAGGGCAAAACATACCCACAGCCAGTACAAAGAAAATAACTTCACTGTTTTGCCTAAATAAATGCTTTTTCTTGTAGCATTATAGTTGCTTATTCTGTTTCTTATAACATTTAGGTGTTTCAGTTACAAATTAATTGTTTTATGCAACTACTACAGACAATATAGGAAATTTTTTGTCCTAAAATCTCAGGACATTTGCCATATTTTCAATTATTTTGCAGGACACAACTGCCCAAATGGGACTGTCCCTCAGAAAGGTGGACAGGTGGTAACCCTAACCTATTATTCTATCATCTTTTTAAGGTAGTCAGCGGAATATGCACTTTATGTCACTATCAGACCTCTCATACGAATGAGGAAAAATGAACACTGAATCAGGGACACTGCATAACAACATCAGGGACACATTTTGAAATTTGGTGCTATTAACCTGACACATTGACAGACCCAGAGCATATGTATTCATACACATTGTCTGAGGTACATGCTGTTTATGACTCTTAAATATTGTCATTATTCATTATGTTTATTCCACCACCTTTCCTTCTAATATCACTAGTTGTAGGAGGGTTTAGGTGGGACAGAGTTAGATTCTGAGTCGTAATCAGGGACATCCCTGGTAATCGGGGACAGTCCAATGGTATGGTCCCTATGTGTTCCCCCAATGGTTTACGGACTATCCAGTGGATGTGCTCTTAGGGGTTGGGAGGTAGGGGCATCTGCTATGCCCACATTGGAATATTACTTACATCCACGGGGCAGTCCTAATACAGCTCTGCCAGCCAACACATGCAAACCTAGGCCCATAATCACATACCCATGGTTCCCCTACCTGTCACTCCTATACAACACTCATCCTTACTGCGGGTGCAGGTGGAGTATAAACACACCACCACACACTGTCCACTCTCCCCATGTCGGGACACATGTCATACGTTGTATCGACCCATGTGTTATCAGGCTTGCACAACCTACTGGTCCATGTACATCTACAGCCTGGGACTTGCTCCGATCATTAATTGTTGGTGTCCCACAAGGGACATCGATGTCTATGTTTCAAGTGTAGACCTTGCAGATCAATCCCACTGGTAGTATCCTGCCAGTGGTCTGGGAAGCAGTGGTGTGTTTACCTTTATTGTGTCTATGTCTCACCGGCCTAGCTGGGGGGTGATGCTACGTGTTACACGATTGTTTATTGGACCTCCCACCAACATATGCCCGGCCTGTGAACATATGTTACTCATAACTGCTGTATCATATCCTAGCTATATACATGTGTATATTTACTGTAACATATATATATATATATATATATATATATATATATATATATATATATATATATTTACATTAATATATACAGATATATCTACATATGTATGCATACATGTATGTTTATATCTTGCTGTATATATATATATATATATATATATATATATATATATATAAAAATCTAATGACATATCGGTCTATGGTTGTCTGCATATGTATAAATTTATATGTGGGTATGTATCTATGTTCTTTCTCTGTATGTATACATTCGTACTACGGCAAGGGAGAGACATATCTCTATCTCGCTATGGGTAGATATACACACACATAGCTCTACATATATACGTCTACATCTGGTTATTCCATTCCTTGCCATATAGATTACACTTTGCTTTAGTGGGTCTTGCAGTGGGTGTGGCTGCTCATTGGTTGACGCCTCTGCCCAATGAATACATTCGCTTGCATCCCTAGGGCTGTCCATATTGGCCAACATCAGCCAACACCTGCACACCTAGACCCATAAGTAGCTACCCATAGTTCCCCCACCCTCACTTCCTCAACAGCACCCATCCTTACTCTGGGACCTGGTCTGCTCTGGACACACCACTACACACTGCCCACTCTCCACTTCACGGGACCCATTTCATAAAATTGTCTCGGCCCATGCATCATCAGGGTTACCCACCCTTGTATTCCGAGCCTGTATACACCGTGGACAAAATGGACGATCTATCACATTCATATGGTTTGGCCAATTTTGGGGTGTTCCGCAAGGGACACTTCAGTATGTGTTCCATGATTAGAATCCACGAGTGCACTGTGTACCCCCCCCGGTTGTATCCTGCCTGTGTTCTGGGGAGCAGTGGACACTTTACATTGATTGCGTTTATATTTCCCGTGTTCGGCTGTGGGGGGGGGGGGTGGAAGGGCATGCTGCGTGTGTCATGTTTCTTGCCTGGGCTCCTCACTTTCATTGGCATAGCCTGTGAACATATGTCATTCCTGTGTGTTGATTCCTATCATAGCTGCATATCTACGCACACACACACACACACACACACACACACACACACACATATATATATATATATATATATATATATATATATATATATATATATATATATATGTGTGTACATATATATATGTGTGTATATATATATATATATATATATATATATATATATATATATATATATATATATATATATATATATATATATATATATATATATATATATATATATATATATATATATATATATATATATGTCTATATATATATATATATATATATATATATATATATACATATATATATATACATATTAAGTATATATATTTATATATATATATGTGTGTGTGTGTCTGTAAACCAATATATACCCCGCGCATACGCACTTACACATGAGTAATGGTGTTTATATATGCTTCACCTGCATACTAGTGCCTTATTCATTATGACATGGACACTTCACTCCAGTTATCTTGTAATCAGTATTTAGCACGTTATACAGCGGACAGATGTCACAATATGTTCATGTATGGATTACCAGTGGTAATTGGAATGTGATATAGTGTGATTCGGTACGAGAATGTCTGTTCGTTAGGGGGTTGCTCTAACAATTGCACTATTGCTGTGCTGCTCCATATGCATATATAACCACATACCCATGGCTCCTGGTTCCCCAAACACAGCCCAATGCCTCACTAACACTGTTGTCATCCATTTTCCTGTCGGATCCGTGGTGTATTGACACCACTACACACTGGCCACACCCTACTCCTATAGAGCCATCCCATCGGTTTACTCACTCCACGTATCCTCAGACCATCCATACGTTTAGTCCACAAATATTGGTGACGTGAGCGACCAAAGAATACTATTTGCAATTATTGGGTTGCCCCACATGGAACACGCATGTGTTTATGGCAAGATTAGACTCTATACTTTATTACATCCTTACTCCCTTTAACATGACACTACAATTCATTAATATGTATGACTATGCGGTATCGCACATGTTACACATGGGAGCCTAGTTATATACGTGTTCAGCGTATTTCTTTTACAATTAGACCGGTTAAGTACTTGGCATTGCCATACTGGGCAGATCACAGGAAGGATTCCATGTGTGGGGAAGCCCTCACATTTGATTATTGTCAGCACAGCACTGACTTTGGACACTGTACATGCCTCTGCGTTCTAGCAGTTTCATCCCGTCCATCTTCTGCACAGCCTATTATTCCATCTACTGTCAATGTTTCTATGTGCACATTCCTATTATTTATGTCTACAAATAGGATGCATGTGTTACAGAGAATGTACTTCTACATATTGTTGTCTGCATGTGTGTATATTCATATATACCTATTACGAACTCGCTGACCTCCACGGGGCGGTCCAGTTAGAACCGGGCCATCCAACCCTGGTACGCCTGGATCCATAATTTCATACCCATAGTTCCTCCACCCCACCCGCGTTCAACTTACATGCATAACTTCCATTATCCACTTGTTATCGCAGCCATGACACACCTCTAAACATTGCCCTCTCCAGAGCGTTAGGGGCCCTACACATATGTTGTCCCACCTCATGTATTCACAGGCTCTCCCGCCATTTAATCTTTGAACATACCTGCCCTTGCTAAGGTTATAGATTATGGCCTTTTGTGCTTTACAGTTTTTGGTAGTCCCAGCAGGGACTACTGTCTGTCTGTGTGTAAAGTAGACTTAGCAATTCAACGATGTTACTCCCACTGGTAAAACCCTGCCTGTGGTGTGAGTAGCAGTGCTTTGCTCACTCCTGGGCAGCTTTTTATGACATACGCTGACAGCACTATATAATACCATAATTGCTCTTCATTTCCTTCACATCCCTTGTCTATGCTTTATTGTTACAACATTCATTCTTCATATATATATATATATATATATATATATATATATATATATATATATATATATATATATATATATATACATACACACATATATATGTGTACATCTGTACATACGTATATACATTTACAATGCTGGGCGCTGCTTACACCCGCACAAGTGCACTTGCACATGCTTATTGTGTGTTACATACGTTTACTGCTGCTTATTTGTGCTTACTTGTGCCTTATTCATTATGACAGTACCACTTTGATTGAAGGGATCTGGTTAATAGTCCCATGCGATACTCACGTTCACTTTTACATGTTATAATGTTGGTTTTACAGCAGAACGACATTCATTCCACAAGGAAAATGATATGTACTATAGCTGCACTTGAACCGTGAATGCCTGTTCGTTAGGCGGATGCCATAACCACTACACTATTGGTGTTCTGCTTCATTTATATGTATACCCATGGTTCATAGTTACCCAAACACACGCCTCAACACTTCACTACCACAGCAGGCATCCATTTTCCTGTTGGGAAAACCGCACTACTACACATGCGCCATTTCCTACTGCTCTGGACCTGTGCCGCATGTTGACTCACTCAAAGTATATTCAGATCTCCCAAGCCTATAGTCCTGGCACAAAGATTTGTATGATTGTCAGGGTGTTCATATGGTCATCTGGGTTTAGGCTTGTCCGACTGGGGACTGGGACTGCCCTGTACCCGTCTGAAAGTCAGATTTAGCACGTGGACAAGGTTACTCCCACTGTTAGCATCCTAACTGTGGTTAGAGATACAGGGATTTTGCCCACTTCCGGCCAGCTTGATATGTCAGCACTAGATAATATGGGTGTTCTGCTGCTGTTTTCCTTCGCATTCATTATGAATGCTTTCTTGTGCCCATGTTTGTTCTGTAGATTCATATATAAATATATATATATATATATATATATATATATATATATATATATATGTATATATAAATGTATATATATATGTATATATATATATATATATATGTATATATATATATATATATAAATGTATGTATGTATATATATGTATATGTGTGTGTGTGTGTGCATATACATCAATATGATTTAATTACTTTGATCATACTGTTGAATGACTGTGCTGTCTGCTATGTTTGTGATAACATCAGAGTTAGGTATAACTGCCATGGCTTAGTGGTAAATCACATTGATTGTGATGTGTAGGGTCCTGGCGATGGACCTGGCCGACGCGGTTTATTGTGTTGCTGGGCAGAACAAGGGCCATTTGACAAAGGATGAGTACAACACTTTTCAACTGCTGTTTTACGTTTAACCACCGTTTCACATCACGCAAACACCTTCGGCATTCTTACTGTGATACATCACCCCAGTTCACATTTCAATGGTGTTATATAGTTATACAGCATAAAATTAGCAAGATATGCTCGTATACGGCTTACGCATCATAAATGGTGTGGGCTGCAGTCGAACTGGCAATGTCTGCTCGATAGGCGGATGCTCTAACCACTACACTATTGGTGTTCTGCTTCATTTATATGTATATCCATGGTTCATAGTTACCTGAACACATGCCTCAGCTCTTCACTAACACAGCAGGCAGGATGTGTGTTCAGTGTGTAACACAGGAAACAAATGGTTCCACACACTGACCAGTTCACAGATGGCCCTACAGATGGGGGTCTCTCATGAACAGAGTACTGTCATGTCTGTTTTAAAACATGCAGAATAGCCATTACCGCACACAACATGTTAAACAGGCAGTAGTCTCAATGCAGCATAGTTACACTTACATGCTGTAGTCATGTGTGGCACATCACCCTCTTGTCTTTAGGCTATTTCCCACTGTGTATGATGTTTGAGGTACATACAGATATCATCTGTGATGCCATTTCAGAACACCACATCCAGGTACCACTCACAGCGACTGTCATGGCCAAATACCAACATGTTTTCCTAGATAGTGTACTGTGCTTATCATGTGAATGGCTATGGGAACACCATCACAGCTGTTCTACATGCAATCAGCTAGAGGAGGACTGCAATAGGTGCAGAGGCCATCATCTGATCATGTCCATCACTTACAATACACATGCTGCTGCTGAGCAGGTGTACACCTCCACTTCCACCATAGAGTGTGTGGGAGGGACAGGCAAAGTACACCAGAGAAGGGCTTGGAGACTAAACCCTAAGCATCGTCTGCCTCACGCCTAACAGTACAAGGGTCAAACCCCTGACTGACTAGTCATTACTATTACATATGCATGAAGTTACTACATGTGCCACAAAGCTGACTTGTTGCTGTGCTGTAAGAACATATATGTGTGTAGGTGAGAGACATCTGCAACAGAGATATAGTAGACATACATTAGGTGTAGCACACATGGATGACCACGTGAATGGATGCCATTGTCACCACAACCACACTGTCTAATGGACTTGCATTGACACTCTTTGCCAGGGCCACAAATACACAACCTAACTACTTAGTTTGCCACACTGCAGTAATGTACAGGACTACATGACCACAGGGGATATCTGGAGGTTCTATGGGCTAGGGCATGTGAATGTGTTTGACATCTGTTGTTATGCCGAGGGTTATACTGGGAGTGATTGTGGTTGGGAGCATCATAACCCACACACAGACACAAGGTGCCAGTACTGACATGCATGTATGCATTGCTTCATGGGTGTGTAGTGGCTGGCTGTGCAAGATGATTGTACAAGGCTGAGTGAGGGTTAATCCTTGGCATCACATCACTTGACAATGGTGTGCAGTACGGAACAGGGGTATAGTGTCTGCAATGTCCCACACAGATGGATACTGCATTATCTGCCTTGACATCCTGATTACCAATGTGTATGGCCATAGCTTTGCAATACATGCCATGTCTGTGTTTGATAGTCCTTCACATGGACATTGCCTGGGATGTGCATGTCTCACAATACTGTACAGTGACATGTACAGGTGCTCCTGGTTTGGCAGGCACATGTTGTGTACACAGACTGTTCTCCCCCAATATGCCAATACTGGCCTGGTGTGGCGAAACCTGCTTATAGTCAGCAGGTTGACCCTGCACCTGCATTGATAGCATGATACAGGTATTCCCTGGTGCCAGTGGCATTGGTCCATACAGGGCACATGTGTACGGCATTGTATGGCCTCTGTGGATCACATTTGATGGCACCACATATGTTGCAGGCATCCAGTGGGGAACACAGTGAAGGCACATTGTCCGCAAATATGTGCCTATTGTACCACTGTACAGGGTGCCATGTCCTCTGCAGCCCACTGCATTCACACCATGCCTACTATCTGTCATCAATGTGCATGGTACTAGCAACATAGCAGCATATCCTAGGCACACACACACACACACACACACACACACACACACACACACACACACAGTTGGCAAGTCTGGGATTAGAACACTGACCTAACTACTTTATCACACTACAGCATTACGCAGTTACAGAATGCGCTACCGAGATTACTGGGTCACAGTATTCCCAGAGGTGTATTTCTAGGTGGGTGACATCATCAGCCTTGCCAAATGTGGGTATAGGAATTGTATGGAGTGTGAGCAGTCTAAAAGCATTATTCAGTCCTCAGGCAGATGGAGACAAACACACACACACACACACACACACACACACACACACACACACACACACACACACACACACACACACACACAGTTGGCAAGTCTGGGATTAGAACACTGCCCTAACTACTTTATCACACTACAGGATTGCCCAGTTAACAGAATGCTACCAAGATTACTGGGCACAGCACTCCCAGAGGTGTATTTCTAGGTGGGTGACATCATCAGCCATCTAATAATTTGAACTCTAAGTCACAGCATTTAATTAAGTCCCTTATTCAGGACAGTGTTAGGGTGATGAAACCCGACAAGGGAGGGGGGGTGGTCCTGATGTATAATTTTGCATATGACACCTACCTCCACAACATGTTGCAGGATCCTGAGCAGTATGAATTGATTTCTAAAAATGAGTTAAATTTAGCCTATTCCAAGATCAATTTTTTGTTATCGGACCACCTATTACAGGGAGTTATTAACGAAAGGTTATACAACTTTTTACACGTCAATAAACCTAGGACCCTGTTAATTTTTGGAATACCCAAAACCCATAAAGGTTTAGACCCCATGAGATTTAGACCTATTGTCTCGGGGGCTGGAGGTATCACTGAACCGTTGGGCAAGTTTATTGACCACATTACAAAGAAATTCTCTTCTACACTACAGCATGTATGCAAGGATTCTTGGGATTTTCTCAAGGGTTTAGAAATTAGGTTATTTCATCCTGATTTACTTATGACAACCATTGATATTGTAGAACTGTTTCCCAGCATCCCACACTCTATTGGATTAGAGTGGTTCAATGAAGTTTTGGCCTCTGAATCCGGCCTTAGTTCCAACACAATCAGCTTAATTGTTGAGTTTATGGAAATTGTTCTCGATAATAATTTTCTTTTTTTCAATGGAGAACTGTTTAAACAGAAAAAGGGGGTTGCGATGGGCACTGCATGTGCCTCATTATACGCCAACATAGTTTTGCATTACTGGGAGAACAATTTTATATTTTCCACACATTGGGTACAATACATAGTCTATTATAAGCGATACCTTGATGACATCTGCCTATTGTGGAAAGGAACCCTGAGCAACTTTCTTGAGTTCATGAGTTATTTTAATTCTACCACACACTTTCTATCTTTCAGTTATAATGTTAGTAAGGACGTACTGAACTACCTGGATATATCAATACAGAAGGACTACTGTAATCACACCTTTAAATCCAAGGTATTTAGGAAAGCCACCTTTTCTAATTCATACCTTCATTTTGACAGTGGTCACCCATTTCACCAGAAGAAGGGCTTGGTTAAGGGGCAATTCATTCGTGCATCTAAGATGTCTAGCACTAATGAATATTTTCTTGAAGAAGTTGAGTTTTTAAAAAAACTTTTTTTAGAAAGAGGTTACCCTGCCTCCTTGGTTAACAACATGGCCCAAGAAGTGACAGATAATAGACAAACCAAGTATTTTCCGCTGTTAGATAGTGGCTTTCAGCAAGTTGAGCAGTTTGAGAATTTGGAATAGTTTAACTTGCATAATAGTTTTATTCACACATTTTCACAGTATTCCCAACTGGTGGAACACACTGTGCTTAAACACTGGCCACTTTTGACACTACACGATGACTTTAAAGGGATAATTCAGGAACGTCCCAAATTTGTGACTAGAAGGGATATTAACCTAAAACGGTTATTTGAAAGAAAGCATCTATCAGATTCAAGGCATTGTTCCCCTAAACTTGGTACCTATAAATGTGGGGCATGCAAGCAGTGTTCCTTTATCATGAATGATAGTTCTTTTTATCTTCCATCTAGAAAATTTAGATTTGGCTGACCGATATTACAACTGCGGAGCAAAGGGTGGTGTATTTAGGATTATGCACAGAATGTTGCAGTTTCTACATAGGGAAGACTGAGAGACCCTTAGAAAAGAATTTATGAACATCAATATGACATTACAAAAAAGAAGGACACTAATGCTTTTTTTAAACATCTTGCTTCTTGCCCTAACATGAAACTTAAGTTTATGGTTCTTGAACAGGTGACCCAGGATGCCAGAGGAGGTGACTGGGAAGCCATATGAATACAAAGAGCTTTTATGGCAGCTTAGACTTAATGCTGCAAAATCCCTTGGTCTCAATGAGGCCATTAATATATCCAGTGTACTAAAGCTGAGAAGGGCTAGGCTATGATTTTCTTGTTACAATTAGTAAATGTCTTTTATCTTACACATTTGTGAATTTTTTATGCAAACATTTGTACATCATTTTTAAATGATTTTTAAATGATTTTTAAATGATTTTTAGTGTTTTCACTATCTGAACGTTTATTCTGCATTTTCATATGCATACTTTTCACTCACTGAGTTCAGTTACTAATTAACTGCCTTCTTAAGTGGATGTTTGTTGAACTAATTAAGTACAATGTGATCAGATGCTTAAGTATTTAAACTTTTCAGTCACACTACTTTTTATCTTGAGAAAGCCAGGTATTTGCCTGGCGCTGATTTATTGACCTGTTTGTTGTTCAATAAAGCTGCACTTTGTGCTTTTTGGTTCGGTTCTTCCTGTCTGTGGATTATCTTTTATCTTATTTGACATCATCAGCCTTGCCAAAGGTGGGTATAGGAATTGTATGGAGTGTGAGCAGTCTAAAAGCATTATTCTGTCCTCAGGCAGACGGTGACACACACACACACACAGTTGGCAAGTCTGGGATTAGAACACTGACCTAACTACTTAATCACACAACAGCATTACACAGTTATAGAAACCGCTACAGAGATTACTCGGTCACAGTAGTCCCAGAGGTGTATAGGAATTGTATGGAGTGTGAGCAGTATAAAAACATTATTCTGTCCTCAGGCAGATGGAGACACACATATACACACACACACGCACACGACAGTGGTGGGAACCGAACACCTGCCTATCTACAGATCACTATTAGAATACTACATAGTTACGAGTCTCGCCACAGAGACTACACATTTCAAAGCTGTCATTATGACCTTCTAGGAATGCGGACATCAACAGAGATGCTGGCAGTTAAGATGTACATACCTGTGAACCTGTGTGTTTAAAGTTGGAATCCATCCTGAACTGGAGTATGCCCATCTGTGGAATGGATGACTACTATCACTATACAGTGTTACATTGGCCATGCCCATACACATAGAGGCACATAACCGACACAAGGTGTCACTGGGCATGCTCACACACTTAGTAGTACAGGGCTGTTCGGAATGCACTATGTGTCCATCTACACAAGGTTATACTAGGCATGCTCATACACTTAGTAGCACAGGGCTGTTTGGGTTGCACTCGGATTCTAAACACGGAAGGCCATAGTGGCCATGCTATTACAGTTAGATGTAAAGAACACATTGTAATGGACTCCAGTGTTAGTAGTTGCCATTGTTAGCAGGAACGCTGCACTACATATATCTGACACCGGTCTTATACACAACATCTGCTACTGTCCGTCACCTTAGATGTACCATTCTATACCAAACACAATACTACCACTCGCAGTGATGTCTTGCTAGGAGTGGCAACTGCTTGAACAACACAATGAGCCAATGTCCTGCTGTAATTACGAGGTTGTCCAGTGTTTGTCATTCTGGGATGACATGACTGAAAGTAGACAGGCCTTTGTCACATATCACATGCATCCATGATTCAAGGGAGTGGAGATAATACCTAGGTCACATTCACCCATATAGTGCCATTCCAAGGCAAATGTCCTAAACACAGGATAACACCCTGACACCTAGAGGACAACTGCACTGTATGCTTATGCTAACCAGTGCTAGATGTTTAGTGTTCGTAATCACAGCTGCTCACTGTAGATCCAGAAATGGGGAATACTGACATCTGTGCAGTGAAGAACACCTGGCTGAAGGCTCTGTAGTGCACAATAGCACTACCACCATATACCTCAGAACCAGACATGTGGGCCATAAAACAGGTACGGACCGCTCCAGGTGGGGGTTTCCCCACATACATAAGGGCCACTCACATGTACTGACCAGTACTCCCACAAAAGTCATCACAGATGAGTCAGGTGCAGGACACAGTGTCAAAAGCTCCATCCTAGGATGTAACCCTCAGACACCACCATGCCCTCGGACCATTAACACACATCCATACATGTGGTAGGACATATAATAGTACAACACCATGTGACCCTTGACCAGTGGACTGTACCTAGCTCTACATCAGCTGTGCAGAGTACCCATGTACTGACACAGTTGCATCATGTGTTATGCAATGCAATGATACCACTATTTGTAACCAGGTCTGCTGTACACATACCAGGGGCCCTCGGTTATTTACAGCATTAACAGATGACTGTTGCTGTACACCGGTAATCACCCTCATGTTTGGATATGACATACATGTACCTGCCCTGGATATGTACATGCCATGCACATACAACATATATGGAAATAGCATAGCTGTTGTTGTCCTTTGTGCAGACAGGTAGCTACAGCCATTACACACATGCACATGGAATGTAGGTCCATGGCTGCTGAATGCTAACAGTACATAAGGTGTGATATCAATGTTGACAGAGGTAACATTCCCTCTGTACTGGTCACCCATTACACCTATCATATCATACAACAGTCCATGTGTCATGTATGTCATTACACATGTCCGCCAATTGCAATGCCTGCAAACATGCCCAAATGACAGGAATGTAGGACCTACACACATGTACATGTAGTGGTGTGCATTCAGATAACATGCATGTGCAGTTGCTGATGTATGCAAGTGATGTGTTTCTTAGTACATCATGCAGTTGCAATGCAGCCTCAGCTTTGCCAACTGTATATGGTGGTATGCTGAAAATACGGAGAGATGTACCTCAGGTATGGACAGATGTGTGGACATAACTAAGTGGTAGGGAATCTTTGCAGATGGATGTTTGCTGAGGACAGCTCACAGGTGTGTCACAAGCGGTCCTATCACAAGCGGTCCTACAATAACCTGTGTAACCGCTAAGCTATGGTTTTGATAATTGAAGGGGAACACACACAACATAGACAGCAGTCAGGGTGACACCGAAGGTAAATCACGTGACACCTGCAACAGTTAAGACCTCCCATGTGCATATATCAGCACAGTTGCCAAAGGAAGCGTCAGTACACTTTGTAATGCTTGCAATACTGCTGTAAGTCTGTCATACACATCTGTCATACATATCATGAGATAGGTAGGTGTTTGATTCCCAGTACTGGCATGTGTAGTTGCGTGTGTGTCCATATATGTCGCATATGGTGGGGAATACATCTCAGTTTTTACCCACTCATCTGTATACTGTTGTAGACATCTGTACATACTGCAATGTAGAAATCAGGACATAGGCCAGGGTGTATCTCACACATTTGAGGTATATGCATGTGTGTGACATAGGTGTATTCAATAGTGAATGCCACAGTGTGTGTGTGTATGTGTGTGTGTGGTGTCTGTGTGTGTGTGGTGTGTGTGTGTGTGTGTGTGTGTGTGTGTGTGTGTGTGTGTGTGTGTGTGTGTGTGTGTGCGTGTGTGTGTATGGCTGTCTGGTCACTGGAGTGAGGATGTATGTTACCACAGTGAACTGATAAGACCCCTCCCCCCATCCAGGCGATACAATCTACTATCTGTGTTGATGTCCCTGATCTTAGGCCATACTGACTACCTGTAAATGTGTAATCTCTGTGGCACGTCATGTAAGTGCACAGTACTGTAATGATGATTTGCACATAAGCAGGGGTCCTCACCTCAACACTAACAACTATGTATGTGTGTGTGTGTGTGTGTGTGTGTGTGTGTGTGTGTGTGTGTGTGTGTGTGTGTTACTGTGTCGGTGAATCCGTGAGTGTGTGGGTGTGTTACTGTGTCTCTGAATACATGTGTATGAATACCTGAGTGTGTGGGTGCATCCTGTCATGGGAATGTGTATTACTGCTCCCCAATAAGGCATCATGCTTCCCACTGGCCTCTACCCTTGTCATCAGCTAGACCGCTATCTTACCTCCCCACTCCATGTAACTGTACCTGTGATGTCACATAGTATGGATGTCATGTCTGTAGCTACAGTAGCTTAATACACAGCTATCATGCTCTTGGATCAGTAGACGTGCTTGGAACGTGGGACATTCTAACTGTGATGTGGAAGCTACAAGGTGCATGCAGGTATTTTCATACATACCTGTGAGTAGTCCACATTTACATATGGGACACTAACTGCAAACACTGACATCCACCGGCACATACAATTAGACCTGAAGGAGGAAAGCAGAACAGCATGACCAACATGCAGTTACTGTTGTTACACAAGACGCATACTGTTAACAGTGCAAAATGCATTGTAAATCTGTACCACATGGTATGTCTGCTGCCTGTCAACAGTACACAACAATTGTAATCTACACTTATCTTCCTAGTCTGTTCACCCTGTGCATCAGACCATATGAGCATGTCCCTGCACTGATGGTGTGGATGACAGGGATGCGGCACAGGCATCATCATATGCACAGGGTGATAATGTTTGCCAGAGACCTAGGCTGCACCATTGGATGACATCACGTGTGTGGGTTAGGGCCTTTCATCTAATTGGGCATGTGTGGATGTTATGCATGTGTGTGTTGAGGTGCCCTACATATGTTTTTGGTGTGTGTGTGTATGTATGCCCACAGTTCTGGCATGTGTCTGGCCTACACATGGGTATTATTGACAGCTGTGGACTGTACAGGCCAGGTTTTACAGTTCACAGCGTCCGGCCATGGCCACGTGACCTGTGCCTGCCAGGGGTTGCACGAGCACTGCCAGGCAGATGTGCAGATTGGGTACTGTCTGATGACACATGTCCACTGAAACCATGTCCCTGTTGGGACCATCCAGGGCCATGTGCACATGGCCTGCTGCATCGTGGTGTGGACAGCACAGCACCAGCTGCACTGTTGCTGCTACTGGCACTATGGGAGCGGTCATGTGAGGTAGCTCATTCCCGTAAACCTGAAACAGGTGATGTAGCAGGCCTACGTCCACATCCCTGATGCCTCACTCCTACCAGATGTTCCAGCACAGACAGCTCACACTCACGGATTGTCATGCCATGGTCAAGGACTCCAACCATGTCACCCAATCGTCTATCCAAAGCTTCAGCAATCTGCTGTTGAGCATTTACCATTACCTGGATGTTGTTGTTTAAAGAATGGACAGCAGCCCTTTGAAGCCTCTGATCTTCTCTGTTGTGCCGTTCAGCACTTGCCTGTGCCTACATTACAGCCTGAAACATGCATCTGGTGACACCAGCTGCTATGCTCTGTCTTGCAGGAGCATGTTGGCCAGAGGTCCTCCTATGAGCAGCACTGGCCACATGCCTGTGTGGGGCATCACCAGTCAGTTGGCTGACACCATGGTGTGCAGGCACACCTTCCATAGCCTCCACACTTTCCTGTTCCAATCTACCACATGCCAACTATCCTTCCTCTATGGCCACTGGTGATGGGGTATGTGTTGGCATGAGAAATGTGAGCGGGCATGAGGGGTATATAGGTGGAATGGCAACCAATGGCACAGATTCAGCCCCTGACAACCCTGCCTGTGCCTCAATCATATGTTCATCATCACTGCTAGAGTCTGTGGGGACACTAACATCAGATGGACTGCAGGAGGGGAATGCACCTACATCACCTGTGAGGGGCAGACAAGAATTGTACATTACAATCTATACAATAGACACACACACACAGACACACACACAGACACTCTATGGCACCCAACATGCATGTGATATGTCAGAAGGCATGCAACATGCATGTGATACGTCAGACGGCATGCAGCTCAGACAATAATAGTGGTAGTTATCATACAACCCTGGGTTGCACACAACAGCATGCATGTGTCATAGAAGAAGGCATGCAAATTACACAATCATAGTAGTAGTTAGCATACATCCCTGTGTTACACCATGTAGACCAGCACAGATTAACAGTACACCTGCCTGATGTGTGGCATATGACCTTGACAATCACATGTAGTATGACATGTGATCTGCTGATGTGTGCAATGACATGCATACATGTTTAACACAATGGTGTCCTGTCAAATATGCAGTGCGGTAATAGTGTCCCAATGCAGTGTTTTCTGTCCGCCCTACAGATATACTGCACATTTAGCTGATGTGCATGGCCATTACAGGGAATCATGAGGCGTCTCTATTGCTATACAGTGTGAGTTACAGACACAGTTCATAGCCATGACTGTGTTCAGATACAATACATATATACTGTGGAATGTGACCCACATCACTGAGGTGCATACACACTAAAACATGATATGGAATGTGTGGCACAGGTCACTGAAGAGTATATGGATGACACCCCTGCACATCTGCAACCATATTGCTGCTGCCTGGCAGCTATGGCCAGACATGGCAAACTGGTCGGTACACCATGTCCCACATGACATCTGTGTACCACACAAACACACATGAGGAGCAAGGATGACAGTGATGTCCAACACCAGCAAGGGGAATATACTGTATCTGTGGGCTGATGTGGTTGTCTATGTATGTATGTGGATACTGTACAGGTGACTGCTGCCATGTCGTGACACACTCAAGATGTTCAACACATCTTATGTGGTGGATTGATGTCACGCCTACACAAGATGTGCATAGGCCAAAAGGATGTCTAGTGTTCCACATCTGCAATATAACCATTACACAAGGGCCATAGTTGGACCATGTGGAGCCAATGTATGACAGGGTGTACACACAAGCACATGTCTGTGTTGTCCCATATGACATACACCCATAGATGTCATATGCTCCACTGACGACAGGGTTATGCAGACAAAGGGTGGTATGTTTGGTATGTGGGATATGTTTTTCAGGATAGTTAGGCAGTGTTGCAGCCAACCCACTAGATGTCATGGGCATGTCAGATAGCACATCACATTGTGTGACATTCATAGCAGGGGTATGATCCACACCGGTGAATCCTGTAGGCTGGCCATACTCCAGTTCACTGTGCAGTACTGTTTGTATTCCCCACATGTGTAGTTCTGATCTGTAGTACATGTACCTACAGTGAACAGCACCTCCACCATTGTATGCACAGCTGTCCACACATCTGACATTGACAGTTTGCGAGGTTTCATGTTGGTGTTTCACATAGTTTGCAAGTATTGCATATGGGTAGCCATTGTGATGCATTGCAGGTCTGACCTGTATATTGTGACAGGACCATACATTATGTTTACATGTGGTAAATGGCCACATGGCAGATAGATCTCTGCATTAACATGATAAATAATAACAGTCTCACCTGCAATGGGCTGCTGTCGCAGTGGAATACCAGAGATACCTAAATAGGAGTGACACAGCAGTATGATCATTATCCATGCCTGTATGATAGCTACAGGGTGCAATGTGCATGTTAACACATATGCCAGTACAATAGACTATACTATGGAGTATGCACATGTGTGCATACACAGAGTAGCATACTATAGTATGCGACATGTGTGTATACATGCCTTGCATATGATGTTACATTACATATTGTACAGTGACACATGTAACTATATGGAATATAGTTGTTATATGTGCAGTAATGACTTACCAGGCAACTCCAGGCTCGGTGGTTGAGAGACACCCACCTCCATGATATCAGCTATGGCTTGTGGATGTTGTTCTGCAGGTGTCCCCAGGTTGGCTAGTAGCTCCTTGGTACGTGTGAGTGGGGGCTGGGTTGGTGGCCCATCACCTGTTGCACCTTGTTGCCTGGCGATTGCATTTGCACACTGTTTCACCCATCTAATGAGGTCTATACAGTGTCTGCGCACCTGCTGGTATGTGCGGTTGTGGCCACCCACATCATTAACCCTCCTGCAAAGTTCCTGCCACAGGACATCCCGCTGCTGTGCATCCTGTGGCACATGGCTGAACAGGACATCATGATTGTCATGTGAGATGGGATGAAGGCCTCATCTTCCAAGCGGGTATAAGGTGGTAGCCTTGCATGCGGCATACCTGGAAGACATAATGATGGAGACAGGTCACAGTAACTCACAGAGACATACAGAGCTACAGCTGAATATACATGTGTATCATATTCATTACGATTAAATAGTTGTCTTTGCAAATCTACATGACACTGACACCACTGACATGTTTGTGTCACACACATTTGACACTCAATGGTGATTGGATATTATCACCATATATGTGTGTGTGTGCCACCTGATTACATTGCTCATACTCCATGTGGATGCTGTCTTGATGTGGGCATGTCTGTTTGCCTGTACTGGTATTCTTACCTATCAGCACATGTCTGGATGTGTCCACATTAATGCAGTCGACCTTGGTGCTGTGTATATGTCACATATAAAGACTTACACTGCCTTAATGGACATGACCTGTGACCCTGCAGAATAGGTCATGGAAGGTTTTACATATATGTGTTTTGCCATATACATCTACACGGCACTGTACAGCAGTTCAACATCCTGCCATGTATCACCTGTGTTGCACATGTGATACACATGGGACACTGGCTACCGAGATGGTATTTTCAGGAATGGATATGAACTATAGCATGTAGGATCAAAGTCTACTAGTAGGCTATATGCCCTGGGCCATGTATGACTCTAGGATGAAAGGTTACCTAGCTGTAGCTGGCAGATGGGTTTCTGGGGCCAGGTGAAGCAGTGCCACATAACTGATCCACAGGGTTAATGATACATTTACCATGTGGTCATCACACCATGTCTGAGAGGGGGGCAATGGGCAGCTTTGCTGGACAGGGATGCATAGTATGGCAGGAGTATGTAAAGTGTATGGGACAAGGATTTGTCCAGCATGTGGTGATCCATGTACTAGGAAGGTGAATGTCCATGAAGTATGTGTTTGAGATCAGGATGTGTATGTGTAGCATGTCCAACATCACTGGGTTGGACATGGCTTTATTCAGGGTAGGCATCATGCTACATAGTGGAGATGAGGATTGGGAAGGCTGGTGTCGGCCATCTGAACATGGCCAATACCCCTTAAAGGAAATATGTGATGTGATATGGGTCACTTGAGTGTTGAGTATGGCTGGACAATGATCTCTATATTCATGGATGGCACCCTGTCATGATTAGGGTTGCCACATACGACACCTGACAGGTGTGGTAACATAACTATCACAGGAAAGACAACTGCCCAGCTGCATCCCTTACACACAGTGTCCATTATGTTGACCGCTGCCTAGGTGGTAGTTCATGGGTACAGGGTTATTAACATAGGGGTGACAATGCAATATGTAGCTGTCAGATTGTGGCCATATGTCACACACCTCTTCCACAAAGCCCCTTCTGTATGTTGTCCACAACACTCTGAGTCAGCTATTGCTCCTAGATAATAGTCATTCACATACTTCAATAGGCAGATGCCTTCAGTTAGTCTGTGTGGTATAGACTTCAATGAGGGGGAGTACAATGAATTAACCCTGTCTTACTGTAGCTGGCACTGGTGTGATGTGCATGTATTATTCAGACACCTTCTGTAGTGTTGGTTCTGTCAGCAGTCCCTTTGCAAAACACTCCTGTGACATAGGAATGTACATCTAGTATACTGAGTGTAGGTGGAACACAGTATGGTTGATGATGCTCTATGACCTGGCAAGGTTATGATATGCAGTGTGAGATCAACCTTACTGTCATCTACATCTGTACTGCTGACATCAAATAAGTTGATCAAGGTTCTTGGCCTTTCAGACCAGACTCAGCAGGGTAGTAGTGCAGTACTTCCCATTATGAGTGGTGTCTCCCCCTTTGTGGGTTGTGATAACTGTTGGTGTGCTCTATTCAGTGTGTACACAGCCTGACATGAAGCTATGTTTTACATGATGTGTATGTGGAGAGCAACTTGTTTTGCCATATGTGTATGATACAACATGGGATGTGGACAGGTCCCATGCAGCCTGAGTGCAGCTTGTATCTGCATAGTTGTGGTTACAGGGGCTCTGTAGTGTACATGGATATATGATTGTGTACCTGTTGGGGGGCAGTGTGTTTATGTTATCCAAGACCCTATCTAGATTGCTTATTTATGCTCAGAACTTTTTCAGAACTTGTAAGCACTCCATAAGCTACTAATTACTATAGCACTCAGTCTTCCTCATTACCTAGAGGTAAACAGTTTTTGTATGTACTTTTCTCACTTGCTTAGAGTAGAACAGCTCTTGTACTCACTTTCCTCACTTATCTAGTTTTATATTCAGGCATGTCCAAGGGTCAGCTCCCAATGTCCTCTCCTGTCTATCTGATAAATATAGGCATCTTGAGGCAATGTAGAAATTGCCTAATGTACACAGACAACCCTCTCCACCTACCACCCAACACTACAACCTGCGAGAGATGTACTTATCTAGCCAAACTGGAGGTAAAGCTCTCTCCAACCTAGACTGAACTTGACAGTCATGTGGAGAACATAAACATTTGCACCACACCACACTCATCACATAGTCTCACTAAATCTACATCACCATAATCCACACATAGTAACACAAAAACATTCGCAGCGGCTCTCAATAATAATCTGTCTAAGCAACAGAGACCTCTAAAGTAGAAACGCAAGCAGCCTCCATCCCCCAACACAACCCCAATGACACATAGCCCACAGACTCAGTGTGCCACTCAACCACAGCCAATAAGGTGAAACAACGTACCCAACACACTAGTCATAGGTGACTGTATAGTCAGGCACACTGATGTCCCACTCACCAGGCTAAACAAGGAGAAGGTTACTGTTAGCTGCCTGCCAGGTACCAGGATCTGCCACATAACCCATGCACTCAGGTCACTCCACAGCAAGTACAAATATGACTCTGTCATTGTCCATGTTGGTGTGAATGACCCTAGCCCTGAGTATCATTCTGTCATCGCCCAGAATGATACTACAGTATGAGGAGAAAGGCTAAGCTTTTGGTGTCATTCTAAGGGGATCCAGTATCTGTCTGCTTGGGATGACATGGTCGAGAGACCACAATACTTTGCCACAGATGGCCTGCACCTGTCGCCCCTGGGATTCCGGATACTGGCTAAGGCTTTTGCTGCCATTATAGTGCCTTCTTTAGGCAAGGTTCAAATAACATATTCACCACCATAACAGGAACAGGCAAGCACAAACTGAGGGTAATGCTACTCAATGCTGGAAGTCTAAATGTCAAAATGCGCTCACTCAAGGCACTCCTTGTAATGGAGAACATTGATATCTGTGCAATGAATGAGACCTGATTCAAGGCTCCAGAGAGCACCCCTGCACTACCTAGCTATAACTCATACCACACTTTTTGGCCATGTAACCTGGACCGAAACACCCAAGGCGGAGGTGTGTCCATATTCATTAAGGATATCCACCCCTCCAGGCTAGTTGCTTAGCACAATGCATCTGAGGTTATCCAAGTGCAACTACCTCAGGGTTAAACTGCAATCCAAATTGTAGCTTGCTACAGATCCTCCACCATGCCCCAAGATTCCCACTCATCTTTTCTTGATGTACTGGAAATTATTAGGGTTCAACCAAACACCCTATTAATGGGTGACTTCAACTACCCCACCATTAACTGGGAAAACTACTTGTGTACCAACTCATTAGCTCAATGCTTTCTGGAATTCATAAACTCCAATGCCCTGGATCAACTTATCCACACCCCCACCAGGGGCAACAATATCCTAGACCTAGGCATTACCAACATGAGTGACCAGTGTTCCACACCTGCAGTCAACTCCTCGTTGGTCCGATCCGACCATAAGCTAAACACCCTTGATACCCATCTCTTGCCCCATCCTCCATTAAGGAAACCACAGTATAATATTTCTACAAAGCCAACTTCATGCTTCTTAAGACAGAAGTGGTGAACTTCATGACACCCATGCAGATGGACAATACAGTTACAACTGCTGAATCCTACACAAATTCACTCTATAAGCACTTACATGAGCGCATGGATCATGCTATCCCAAACAGAACCAAGAAGCTATCCTCCAAATAAAGGAAGCCAATCTGGTGGTCCCTTGCCATATACAAACTGTACAACAGAAGGAAGAAACTGTTGCAAAAGAGAGTACAATCCCATGAGTGGAGGATCTCCCTGGTCAGCCTCAGTAAGAAGATGAGATCCCTTATAAGATCCTCCAAAGCTAGCTACGAAAACAAAACTGCCACTAATTCCAAGGACAACCACAAAGCATTCTATAACTATGTCAAATATCTCTATGGCAACACCCAGATATGCTCTGAGTTATAGCACAAAGGCACGAACATTACAGAACCAACTGATATTGCCAACATCCTGGCAGATAGGTTCAGTGCTACCTTCCCCCCTCTCACCCCCTAAAGGGCCCATATCTATAGTGGAAGAATGCAGAGTCCCTGTAATCACAACTATGCAGGTAAAAGCTGCACTCTCTAAAGCCAATATCACAGCATGCATGGGACCGGACAACTTCTCAAGCTGCGTTTTATACAAACTTCAGAACAAACTGGCTCCCCACTTACGCACCATGTTCAATAATAGCCTCACATCAGGCTTTGTGCCCCCTGAATGGCACACAGCAACAGTTATCCCCACTCCACAAAGGTGGCGCCACAATGGACCATGGGACCTATTGCCCTATAAGCCTGACTAGCCTGGTCTGCAAGGTTATGGAGCACATCATCATGGGTCTCATTCACAGAGACATTGGGTACCTCCAAACCTTTGACCCCAACCAGTTTGGCTTTGTTAAGGGCAGACCATGCCTCCTAAACCTGGTGGACTTATTTGAGACAGTTACCAAGGCATTAGATGAGGGTAAGGAGGTCCACAACACCTACCTTGATCTCTCAAAGGCTTTCAACACCATTCCCCATTCTGGTATTATCGACATACCCATTCACCTGAACAATAACCCCTACATCACAAGATGGTTTGCAAAGTGGCTCACAGACAGAACCCACACAGTGGGAGTTGCATACCCTAGGTCCAACTGTAAACCAGTTACAAGTGGCATCCCCCTGGGCTCAGTCCTAGGACCCTTCATGTTTGGTATATACTTCTCTGAGGTACAGGCAAGCACAGGAGGACTTTGGCTGAAAAGGTTTGCAGATGACTGCAAACTGGGGGCCATAATTGGTTCATCAGCTGATACAGACACCCTCCAGAAGGGTCGCACTGAGATGGATACCTGGTGCCAGTATCATGGCCTCAAGCTGAATGCCAAAAAGTGCATAGTCATCCCCTTTGGATAAAACTAATTACCCGCAGACTACCACATAGGTTCTAGTCCCCTACATACAGAAAAGGTAATAAGGAATCTGGGAACCCAAGTAGATAGCAATCTCTCCTTGGATAACCATAATGCCAAGGTGTTAGAATATCCTTCTATGTGGCCTCCCTAATCTCAAATAGGTTCGCATCCAGAACAAAGGAGGCCATTGTGCTTCTCTACTCATGACTTATTAGACCCATTAAAGGATATAACACCCCATTTGGGATATACCTTACAAGACAACTGCAACAGCTTGAAAGACCACAACAGTACCACACCAACAGGATTACTGACCTCAAACAGATTACCTATGCAGCACAACTAAAGAAACTCCAGCTGTACTCGGTTGCATACTGCGTACTCAGAGGTGATCTCTGCTTGACATACAAGGCCCATGTCCAACCTAGTATTGCTGGATATGCTCCACCTAAACAAAAGCCCCTGAGAGCCACATGCTCTAGGGATATAAACCTAACCACAATGATAACTAGGATGTGCTGGAGGGATAGATTCCTGACCCGGAGACTCCCTATGCTTTGGAACATGATTCCAATGTACATCAGGCAGGGCCTCTTACTAGCACTCTTCAAGAGAAACCTTGACAGGTGGATGGGAGACAGACATGTACCTTGGGGATCACTGCAGTAGCTCAGCTGGACAGAGACACAGGGAACTAATGGCTCTGCTGTTCAGAGGCACAGGGAACTAACCTAAGGGGTGGCAGAAGCCAACACACTCTAGCTAGGCTTATAAATACTCTTGGGCAGACAGCCTAGTACCTACCTATGAACCTATTACATGTCTTATGTGCATGGATAGTTAACTAGCTCTTCCATTTTACTTTGCTATCATGCTGATAAACTGTCGGGTGACTACAAGTCATATGTATCCTGTTATTGTGTATTGTAAATGCCAATAGACATAACTAATGTTTGCCTAACGTAACAGTAATGCTATGTAAAATGTAATACATATCTGCCTACAATACTGTACATTACACAGTTATTAGCACAATATCCCACAATGCAAATCATAATTGCACAGTAGGCCCACCTTTGACATGTTATTCTCAGTAATACACCCATACATATGCCTACTGTTACAATATATCAACATATACTATCCCCTGTTATAGCACGTACTTGTTGGACCAACCCTGCCGCTGACAGCAGCTGGAGAAGAATTGTTGGGTTCAAAGCCCTTATATAGCATCCTTTGTGGTGTATGAGGTGTTTTCCTTGTGACCTACAGCAGTACACACATAAATGCTACAAGCGTTACTATGCTCAACAATACATCACTACAAGATAACTGTTTCCACTATATGCATTGCGTACACTTTAATTATTATAGAACAGGTACTACATACACAGACATACCTTATTAGTAACCTGAGGTGTCGTCGACTGTTATTTCACTCCTTTTCAGTTTGTGTTTCAATCTTCTTTGTAATGTTCTGCTCGTATATACAGATGGTTTGAATGTGTGACAAGCCATCCTTTTATAGTTAAATATCGGTAACGTGCTATCCTGACCACCAATTGGTGTTCCAGAGTAGTTAATTACGTGCTCATCAGCTATGCAGCTACTCCATTAGCCAATACCATGGCAACAGTGGTGTATAATTGAGTACTCCACTTGGGCGTTGTACCTTTGCCTTACTTTCAAGGAAGACGGCCTGGATGTGTTGTTTGTGATGTATTGCAACAGCTATATGGAGACAGACAGAGATATATTAACTTCATGACTCCCGTGGATTGTGTGTAATGGCTAAAATATGTTGTTCTACATGTGAGCACAGCTGTTATATTTCAGAACATTGCTACGTATGCAGGGTTTGTTTGTACCTGATACTTCTGCAGATGTTTCAGTCTGGCAAGGATGTTTGGACAGCTCAAGGTTGTATGGCTATGCATGAAATGTTAGGTGGTTTACAGTGTGCTCACCAGACATCTTTGGTTTGGTGTACATGTGTATCATACTGTGCTGTTAATCAGTAATTGGTAAAACTTCCTGGTGTACACACAACCTGCTGAAATGGGATTAGTTCAAACAAACCCTGTAACATCAGCAGCTGTTCCATTGTATAACAGCAACTATTTCACATAGGGCCATGTTAGTGTGTCTCTGACAAGGTATGTTATGGCTTCTGCAGATGTTGTACAGTGAGTGAATGATTTGTGATGTTATTACAGTTTGTATTGTAATTGGTTTGGGTGTGGGGGAGAAGTTGGTGGGTGTACATAGCAGATGCAGGTGTGTAGGAACTGCTTTTATACATAATCGATATGTGTGTGAGGGTTACTTCCCTGTTTGAACATCTATACTTTAGTGGACTAATACTATGGTAATTGCAGGCTGATTCATTAAGGCACTGTTAGTTGGTTCTTGTACAGCATGCAGGTGATGTTAGTCCTTGAATCCTTTCGGCAATACATCGGAATGTAATAAAGTGTTGCTACATGAAAGCTGTCTGTGTATTTCTGTCATAGGCATTTGCAGTCATTGGAGTTGTTTTGATGACTGACCCTCTTTGGCTAGGGTTGCCACCTTTTCAAATGGCCATAGTGGGACATTTTCGGGACACACATCAGATTTTACAGGCCGACACAAACCCATGGTCAGTACAAAGAATAGAACTTTCCTTTTTTACCTAAATATAAGCTTATTCTTGTAGCAGTTTAGTTGCTTATCCTATTTCTTGTAACATGTAGGTATTTTAGATACAGAAATAACTATTTTATGCAACTATTACATTACATATGGGACATAATTATGTCCTACAATCTCAGGACATTTGCCATTTTTAGTATTTTTGGTCAGGACACAACCGCCCAAAGACGGACTGTCCCTCACAAAGTGGGACAGGTGGTAACCCTATCTTTGGTTCATGTCCATAGCACATATTTGTAATAGTGTATAGGTATATACTCTCCATATCCTTTGTTCATAAAGTTTGGTCGTGGCGGAATGTGTGATTGCTATGGTCCATGTTATACTCATATATGAACACTTCATCCACTGTATACGGGATACCTACAGAATCCCAAACACACACAATTCTGATGCCCACAGTACCAGGCCCAGACTCCCAAACCCCACATTACCGAACACTCAAACTCGCAACAGTCAAACTCATGATAGTAACACAAACATGGAACACACACACACACTGCTACCCACCACATCCAAACAAACCATCCTACACTACGTATGAGCAGGTGGGTAAGCCCCCCTACACCCCCCCATGTGGGTGGCTGTGCCCCCCTCACCCCCCCACTTTAATATTCTACCTCCGAGATCGCACAAACAGATGCACAAAGCAAACCCACACCCACACATTACAGTCTCCCAGGAACACACACCACACTCAGAACACACACGTACACACACTACAGCCCTCAGAAACACACTTACACACAGTAACCTACCTGAGCCGCAACACCAGAAGCACTAACTAAATGTCCCTTAATATCGGGATTTTAAAACTCGTGCTTCTGGTGTTTCGGTACTGTGGTCTTTTGATCTTTAATCCTCGTGATTACGCTCATCGGTATGTCAAGCATTCAGTATTTGGTAAATATCCCATTTATATGTACCTCCATGGTTGTTTAGATGTTGTTAACCTATCTATATATCTACATATATATGTATATCCCTATATATTGACATATATCTCTCTCTTTCTCCCTCTCTCTCTATATATATATATATATATATATATATATATATGCTGATTTATATATATATATATATATATATATATATATATATATATATATATATATATCATACACCTTTCATTGGGTACATGGCGGTTTGTCCTATTTCCACACATTCCTCCCTTTTGTGTTTTAACCTGTCAGAATACACAGCTGCTGTTGGTACATCTCAGGTAGCTTAGTGGTAGGTTATTGTGAAAATTGAGTATATGGTTGCGTGTTCTAATCCTGGCAGTGGTCATTTTACCTCTCAGAGCAGGCACTGGTAGTGCAAGGGTGATTAACGCACATTTCAGCGGCTGTGTGTTCCAAATGTTTATTATTTTGTGGAATACTACCTATATATGCAAGCTGTGGTTAAGGTATACTATGTAACATGTAAATCATCTCTGACTTTATTGGGATTTGAACCAGGACTGCACAGATATTATGCAAATGCTGTAGCCATTACACTGTTGACATTAACTTTCCTTCTGCCTATTTCCTATGTCCATGAACCCTATGTGTAAGCTTGGATACACAACAGGTGGAGCCAGCCACACCCAGTGAGCTTCTCGAAATACCGACATACACATAAATTGAGAGACTATACATTAACATCCTAACTACATTTGGCATAGCCCCTCACTGACACACTTCAGGGGAAACCTTGATGTGTGACTTGGCAACAGTATATACACCCCTGGGATCATGTGTCCCTGAAACATACAGCCAGGGTGTGGGGGAGCCACTCCAGTTTTATAGCTGCAAGACCTGTTGGGGAAATTGAATGCTGTTGGGTTGTCAAGTTAACATGCCCTTTTCCGATCACTATGTGCCCCTATCACCCTACAGCACCCCAGTCTTCAACAGCTTCCAGCAACTCTGCTTGGAATCACTTCATTGGCTATGTTTGACAGAGACTCATTTACTTCATCAATGGTGCAGATAAAGCAACCACACTGTAGCTATGCTTCTAAATGCCCTTGGGCAGATAGCCTACCATCTATCTATGAACCTCTACAGTGCAGGCCATCTCCAACATCATATGTGATTATACAGAGTTTTCTGATCACAATATATAGTGTAAAATCACCATGTAGTCAGGCAACAGTTAAGTACAGCAATAGCATACAGACTATTGATACATAATCACTCCAAAAGCCTATCTTGGAAGCTAGTGGACATGTATATGTTTCAGGCTTTGTATTGCTTACCAGTAGGTTACCTACAGGAAAGATGGGACACAAGCACAGAAGGGAAACATACCTGCAACAATGCCATACCAACTTGCATGTGTCAGCCTAAGGCTTTGGAATGCTGGGCAAGGCTATTGGCATCCCCATGGTGCCATTTTTAGGCAGGTCTCAGAGGTGAATCTCACCTCCACAAACTGCACAATAGCTGAATCAGTGAGGGTTAGGCTACTCAACACAGGGGTAGTACTCACAACATGCATGCACTCACAGCACCCCTCAGTATGGACAACATCTACATTTGTTCTGTGACTGGGACCTGTATAAGGCTCTTGTGAGCACACCGGCACTACCAGACTACAACCCATAACACACATTTCAGCCACTGAACATGGACTGACAGAGACATGGAGGGGGTGTATCCATAGTTATCGGGGATACCTACACCTCCAAGTTAGTGGGGCAGCATGATACCTCTGTGATCATCCATGTGCAGCTAACATCAGCCACGACTGCAACGCAAACTGTGAGCTGCTAGAGATAAACCTTCATGACCCAGGAGCACCACTACAACTATCTTGAGACAGTGCTAAACATGACAGCCCTACCAGACACCCTGTTATTGGTCAATGTCGGCTACCCTACACTTCACTGGATAACCTACTCGAGTATTCACTTCCAGGCCCAGCACTTTCTGGGATTTATCACCTCATATGGCCTGTATCAGTTGATAGACGGACTAACGAGAGGTAAAAACATACTAGAAGTGGTAATTACTGACATGTACAACAGGTGCTCTACAGCAGAGTTAAACCGGTCACTGTTTAGATCTGACCATGAACTATTCACTGATGATTTACACTCCCAACCATCTCCCCCACCCAAGGAACACTCAGCGAATACCTTTCCTAAAGCTAAATTCACAGTATTAATGACAGAGGTGGGAGAGTTCACAGCCCCCATGCTCAGGGATGACACTGCTCAAGATCCAGACAGAATTACAAATGCACTCTGTAAGCACCTACAAAGATGTATGGGTCATGCTATCAATGGTAAACCAGGGCTCGCAACTCCTACACAAGGACACCAGTCTGCTGAACCCCTGCATTATACAAGCTATACAACAGAAGTAGGACAGTAGTCCAGAACAACAGCAAATCCCAAGACATGCAGACGTCCGTGACCAGTATTAGCAAGATACTTATGTTACTCATGTAATCATCCAAGGCTGACATCCACAGGTAAATAGACATGGATTCGAAATATAACCACAAAGGCTTCTTTGGCTATGTCAAGGGTGTAAGCAGTAACACACAGATTTGCACTGTGCTGCTGCAATATTACACTGAATATACTGACCCTACTGATATCACCAACACACTTGATGATACATTCGGAGCAAGCTTCACCCCTACAGGGCCCATAAAATTACCCAAAACATACAGTATCCCAGACATCTGAGACATACAGGTGGTAATGGCCCTTTCAAACGGCATGACAGAGCATCAGTGGAGGCAGATGGTGTTCCAGACTGCATCCTGCAGACACTACAAGACAAAGTGACCCCCCCCAGCCTAATATAGCAATTCAACATCAGCCTCTACACAGGCTACACAGCCATTCACTGGTGCATGGCAACAGCTATTCCACTCCACCAAGGTGGTGACACAACTGACCATGGTAACTACCACCCCATAAGCCTGAGGAGCCTGATCTGCACGGCTATGGAGCGCATCCTCATGGCACTCCAAAATATAGACAATGGTAACCTCCAGACACTTGACCCAAACCAGGTCAGCTTGATTGAGTGCAGATCATGCCTACTGAACCTGTTTGACATCTTACAGTCATCTAGACTTTAGGTGTGGGGTGTGGTAGTTCACACATACTACCTGGACCTCGCCAAGGGTTTTGACACCATTCCCCACTCAGGTATTATTTCTACACTCACCAGCCAGTACATACACCCATACATCACAGGTTGGTTTGCCCACAGGCTTACACACAGAACCCACATGGTAAGCCTAGCAGCCTCCAGGTCCAACTCTTGTCCAGTCACAACTGGTGTCCCACAGGACTCAGTCCTGGGACCCCTACTGTTTGCCATATACTTCTCAGAGGTATGGGCTAACACAGGTGGACTAGAGCAGGCCGTGTTTGGCGATTATTGCAGACTGGGAGCCATAACTGACAGTCCAGCTGTCACAGACGTCCTTCAAGGGGCCTCACATAGACCAACACAGGGTGTCAGAGTGATGGCCTCCAGCTAAAGGCCACATACTGCATGGTCATTCCATTTTGCGAAACTACACACACACATATTAACACATGAGTGGCAGACAGTATAGTTCAGATGACATAATGAGTATGTGGGGACTACATTACATAGTGATCTCTCCTTTGACAGTCATATCTGCAAAGTAGTAGGACATCCGTCTATGTAGGGAATCTGATTACTTAAGGGTTCGCATCTAAACGGACTTAGGTTATTGTATCCCTTTACTCATCACTCATCAATCCCATCATCGAGTATGATAACCCATTTTGGATGTACCTCAGAAGACACATCTGACAGCTGCAAGGGCCATAAACGTACCTCGCAAAGAGGGATAATGCCCTCAGATATGTGTCCTATGCTGCCAGACTGCATAAACTCTTGAATTACTCAGTGGCATCTCATTTACTCAGAGATGATATTTGCTGGCCAACAAAGCCATGTCCAAGTCAGGCTTAATGGATATGCTCCACCTATGGGAATCCATGTCATAGTGAGCCACACACTGTAATGAGCTACACCTTGCCACAATCATAACTGGAAGATGCTGGAGTGACAGATTCCTGTCACGGGTACTCCCCATGATTTGGAACTACATCCCTGATTACATTATATGGAGCCCCTCACTAACACTCCAGGGAATCCATGCAGAGTGGGTGGGGAACAGTGGATACATCCCAGGGATCCCACAATTGGCTCTGCTCCACAGAGGGACAGTTAGTTAATCAATGGGGTGGCAACAGCAGACACATTTTGGCTAGGCTTATGAATGGCCTCGGGCAGTTAGGCATGCACCTACCTATGTACCTATGAACCTATACATACAATATCGACACATGCTGATAGCTTAATTTACTGTTCAGGTATTGACTTACCTTGTGCCAATGGCAGTTGTGTGTACAATAGTTGAGGGCTGCCTATGTAGGATGCACACAGTAGACCACCTATACATGCCAATTTACAGGTGGTCGTGTGTGTGTGCCATCCATGTTTGCTGTGTGTGCAGGTGGAGAAGGGTGTCCGTCCGTAGGTGCCTACACTGTCAGTGTGTGTGCTATATGTTCCATCTTTGCCAAGGCATGGGCATACTGTGTATGCCTCCGTCTGCCTACTGGGGCTAGCACAGGGTGCTCGTGGTCTGAGTCCTCTCTGTGCCTGTGGGGCCCTTGGCATTGGTGGTGGGCTGTGATGGCCTTCACCATTCAGTCACTTCTGCAGCTGTCTTCACAGGATCATATTGTGTAGCATGGCACATACTATGAAGATGTGGGCACACAGGCCTGGAGAGTACTGCAAGGCTCCACCAGATATGTCCAAGCAATGGAACCGTGATTTCAGCATCCCAAACACACGCTCTATGATGATTTTGGTTTCTGCGTGTGCCTCATTATGGCATTCTTGTATGGGTGTGTGTGCATTTCTGATGGGAGTCATCATCCTCGGTTCCAGTGCTTAGCCAGCATCCCCCACCAGGTGGCCATATGGGATGTCCCCCCTGGCAAATACCTGATACAGTTGTGAGGCATGCCAGATGTGAGAGTCGTGGTAGCTTCCAGGGCTGCCAGCACACACATCCATGATAATGCCCTGGGTATTGCACGCAACCTGGCAGTTGATGGAGGGGTATCCCTTGCAGTTTATGTAGTGCCTACCCTGCTCACCGGGTGGTGTCTTGATGTTTATGTGCGTGCAGTCTATTGCACCCAGTACCTCCAGGTAGTCTGCCACATTTATTTATTTTTTATTTATTTGCACTTGATTTACCAGGATAGTCCATTGGGCCAAAAAGAACCCGTTTTCAATGGAGTCCTGGGGAGAAAAGCTCCAGTACAGATAATTGGGTACATACAAGGATTGCTAAATAATTATACAAAATGGTAGATAATAGTCATAGGGAGAAAAGCTCCAGCACACACAGAATTAGGTTCAGACAAGATTGCTAATATTTATAGAGAAGTGGTAGAAAAAACATTTCAATTCACAATTCATAAACATTCTGAACAATACAAAACAAAGAGGATTAAGGTGAAGTAAATGAGCTTGGAAATAATGTGAGATACATAGCAAGGAGTTTTGCAGAAGGAACATAAAAGTACCTTAAAGGGTAGTAACAGAGGGAACACAATCATTGATAGATAGAAGTCTGGTCCTGTAAGCATATTGGTGAATGATGTGATGTATTTATGAGGGGTGGGAGCAAGAGCAATCCCACTGGGAAGTTAGATGTGAGTGGAGCTGTTTTTTGAACATGTATTGGTTAGAGGTGGTACGAATGGATGTTTGGGAGTGAGTTCCAAAGACGAGAAAGGTTACAGGATAGTAAGTGTTTACCTGGGGGATAAGATGGTTTATGAATTTCCAGTAGGTTTTGATTGTTGGACCTTAAGACTCTGTTTGGTAGGTGCATTTTAAAGGCAGAAGATAGGGAGGGACAAAGAGAGGGATTGAGAATGAGCTTATGAGCTAAGGTCAGCTGTATATAGATGAGATGATTAGATAGTTCGAGCCAATTTAGTTTACGGAGAGACAGTGGTGGGTGGAGGATCTATGGCTATTTGCGAATTTGGCAATTTTGTTGTAGCAGGAGGAGAGTTGGTTTTTTAGTGAGATCTGAATGTTAGACAATAATGGAGCCCCATAGAGAAGAGAGGGGATAAGAAAGGAGGAAGCGAGAGTGATTTTGGAGGAGCTAGTAAGATACTGATTCTGACGGTAAAGCATACCTAGTTTTTGGTGTGTTTTTTTAATATTAAGTTGTAGATGAGAGTTGAAATTAAGCCGATTGTCGATTAGAACACCTAGTAGCTTGGCTTCAAGTACCAGTTCAAGGGTGAGTTATCTTGGCTGGTAATAGAGAAAGAGTTTATGTTGAAGGAAGTAGATTTGGAAGGGGTAAATACCATTAGTTTTGTTTTGGAGGCATTGAGTGCTAAGTGATTTGTTTTCATCCAATCTTCAGTAATTGAGAAGGCTTCTTGTGTGAGTTTTGGAGTGAAGAGGAAGAGGTGGCAGAGCAGATAATGGTAGAATCATCTGCATATTGGATGATATTAGCAAATGGAATAGATTTGTGGAAGTCATTGATGAATATATTAAAGAGGAGGGACCAAGAATAGATCCTTGGGGAACTCCAGTGGGGTACTAAGGAACGAGGAAGTGGCCTTCTTCCAAATTACAGCTTGGTGTCTGTTAGATAAATAGCTGGAAAACCAATCTATGGAGGAGGGAGAGAGGTTAAGTTGTGACAGTTTGGATAAGAGTAGGCTATGTGAGATAGTGTCAAGGCTTTGGAGAGGTCAAGTAGTAGGGTAGAGACAATGTGGTTGTGATCTCGAGCTCTGTTTACAGTCTCAAGAAAGGACAGAAGGGCTGTCATGGTACTATGATGTGGCCTGAATCCATGTTGTGTAGGGGTTAAAAGGTTATTTTCTAACAGATGTGGAAGGAGTTGAAGCTGGATGCACTTTTCTAGAATTTTAGATATGGGGACAAGATAGCGATAGGGCGGAAGTTGTTTATGTTACAATTGTTACCTCCTTTATGGAGAGGGATGATGAAAGCTTGCTTCCACAATTGGGGCACTGTGCATTCATGAATGGAGCGATTAATTAGAATGCTAATGGGATAGGCAATTGCTTCAGCGGCTATACTTAGGAAGTAAGAGGATATTGTCCGGGCGTTGGTGCATGGCTTCAGTTTCTGAAGAAGTTTTTATGGTGGAGGTGGGTATAGGTTTAAATGTGAATGGAGAAGAGTGGGGAGAGAGAGGATTTGAGGAAGATATGGGCGAAGAGGGATTTTGAGTAGTGGATGAGGTGGAAGATGAACTGTTGGATGGTGAGAATGAGGAGACAGAGGAAGTACGGGGAGGGTTATTTATGGGAGAGGGTGCGGATGAATTAGGTGTAGAGGTGGGGCATGTGAAGGAGGATGTGAGTTTGCTGATAGAGTCAATGAAAAAGGAGTTGAACTGTGTAGCTAGATCTAAGTCTGGGCTATTTGGGTTTGGGTTTGGGGTGTGAGGCTTACTGGGGTTAAGGAGGGTAGAGATCCCCTTCCAGAATCTTTGAGGGTTAGTTTTGTTGTTGTTTTGGAGTGTGAAGAAATATTTCTGTCTATCAGAGATTATCAGCTTTTTTACTTTATTACGGAGGGCTTTGTATGCATTATGTTGTTCTGGGGTTTTATTTCTAAGATAGAGTCCCCAAGCCTTATTTCTAAGGCGCATACTTGATAGGGTGGCCTTGGTTAGCCAGGGGGCTGAATTTGTTTTTATTCTTTTTGTTCTTAGAGGGCTTGAGAATTGAGTATTTCTAGGAAGGTAGAGTTAAAATGAGTAACTGCATCTTCTAGGGTAGTGTCTTTAGGTTATTCCAGTTAATTGCATTCAGAGAATATATGAAGGTTGATGGGTTAAAATTTTGTCATTATGCGGGTAGTGATGAAGTTATGGGTACGAAAAGAGGTACAGGGAGTCGCGGTGAAAGTAGGCAAGTGATCACCAAGGGGTCTGGGAGAGTACCACTGTCTGAGAAATAGTGGGGATGTGACACTAGAATCCAGTCAAGGATGGTGCCACAGGAGGGTTTTTGATGGGTGTGTTATAGTGTTGATTAGTTGGGAGAAGTTATATAGGTTGATATTAAGAGGGTTGGTTGAAGACTGGATGGAGGTCCAGTCGATGTTTACATCTCCTAAGATTATGGTTTCATTACTGATGTTGTTTGAAAGCCAGGAGAGGATATTTTCAAGTGTGGAAATGTTGTCACCTGGGGGAATGTAGAGAGATGCTAGGCAAATGGATTTGTGCTTATTAACCTGTAGTAGGCTGTGGAGTACTTCAGCGTTGTTGAATTTAGGAGTAGGTTTGTTGTAGGGGGTAACTAGCAGGGAAGATGAATAAAGGAGAGCAACTCCACCGCCTTTTTCTGGGTCCTGTCTTTTCTAATGATAGAATAGCTGGGTGGAGTTATTTCAGAATCTTTTATAGAGGGTTTTAACCATGTTTCTGAGATAGCAAGTATGTCAGGCTTGTTATATGTGAGCCAAGCATGGAGGGAAGGGACTTTATTGACAATACTTTGTGTGTTTAGAGAAGTAAATAATATAGGCTTGTGTGAGGAAGGAGAGGTGGAGGGGCCAGGATTTGGGTGAATGTCACCACATAGGAGGCAGTTGATAAGATGAGAGATTGGGTTAAGAAGGTAATTGAGTAGAGTGGAAAAATAGTTTGGATCTGTTGTGATAAACAAGGGGTGTTTATTTATTATCGGGATGGGGTTATTCTGTGAGAAGAAAATCTTGAATGAGAAGGTGGAAGAAATGCATATTGCTGGCCAACTCCTCCTGCATTCAGGGGATGTATATGTGCTCATTGGCATGTGGTAACATGGCATCCAGGAACTGGTGGAGTACCCTGGATGCTGATACCTGTGAGATCCCCATGATATCCCCAGTTGGCCTTTGAAAGGTACCTGTAGCTAGTATTCTCAAGCTTACACATACCTTCGTGACCACTGGGATGGGTTCCCCTCTGTTATTTCTGGCTCTGAGACATGGCTGGCACAGCTCAACTAGTTGCTGTATGGTGTCCCTGTCCACCCTGTAATGCACTACTATCTCCAGATCATGTAGCCCCTGGCAGGTTTCCCTGGGTCTGAACACTCTTCTCCTCCTCCGTTGCCTGAGATGGTTGTCAGCATCATCCTCCACACCGCCGTCAGTCTCCAGCACATGCTGGTGAATCAAAGCTATGGCAGCCCCTAACATGCACATATTAAAAGTTCCCCGTCTGTATACACCAATGGTGCAGAGTGTCTGGGAATACACAAGTGTGTGTGAGGTGCTTTCACACTTTATACTATTGTGCAATGGATGCTGCTGGTGTAATTGGGTGTGCATGCGCAATTCCAGCTGTAGGGTATCTTAATTATGGGTTTTACAGCAGGTATTGCTATTGTGGGTCCTTTGGTGTTGAATACACTTGGCTGCCATGATTCATCTACTGCCCTTTACTTCACTTTTCAACCCGATTCCCCTCCCATTGTCAGGCATGCATCCAGCTGCCGGCTTTCTTGTTTTGTACTTTCCCAACCCAGGATTGTGTAGCAAAATGTGTTATGTAGCTGATCTATTGAAAGTTTGCTTTGTTCTGCTGTGACAGTTCTCTTGTCGTTGAAGTACAGCACCTCCCCTTTCCTTTTCTGCAGGTAGCTGCTAGCAGCCTTGTTAGCTGTTGTCAATGGCCCACTGTGGGCTCCTAGGAGTTAATTGCTCATTTGTACTCCAATTACCATGCTGCAGCATTTCCTTATTGTCTTCCCGTATCCTTCCTGTTTCAGATGTTGTGCGCGCCACCCACAGCCTTTACTGGGTTTCAAGCGCGTTTTCATCCACGTTCACATGCACTTTTGGTTATCTTGTGTGCTCTCAGCTAAGCAAAGCTATGGCTACTTCCACACCCCTATCCTGCATCTTTGCTTAGCAACAGGCAAACTGGATTAGCAATGCTCCAATGTGCTTACAGCTAAGGTGGCGCACCCCTCTCTTGATGTTGTCTTTATCTCCAGGCCACACCTCGGTGTTGTACTGCTACGTTGTGAGGTACATCCTTATGCCGGTGGTGATTCTGAGATTCAGTATTACTTATCTCATTTGCATGGCATTGATTACTAATTCCTAGTTACCGTGCAGAACACTGTCACAGACCCTTAGCAACCCTTGCGCCATGGTTGTGGTGTAGCGTGCGTGCCATTGACTATTATGGGGAATTCATGAAATGTGTTACATAGCAGTTTTATTACATATAAATATATTTTCATTGTGATACCGTTTGCACACCGATGCACTGCGATTCTACTTTGTGTTAGTGTGGCTATGACATTAAATGTTCTTTTTTATATGTTGTGCATTTTTTTTATGCCAATGGCTATATATTTAGCCACTGGCATATATTAACAGTATAATACATGAGTTTGGTTCGCTGTCATGTCTTTGATTTTATGTTTGAAAAAATGTAAACCGTTTTTTTCGGTTTACATTTCTGCATGCTTACGCTACACCTGCACCACTTCATGAATCACTATATACCTTCATTTGCATGCTAGACTGCTGCACATGGGGTAATTAGCATACATGCACTGGGAGCTGTGCAGCTGTGGTGTACACTGGTAGTGCACATGGAAACAGCTCATACCTGAATCGCTCGGCGGCCATATTTGGCGTTAGATCACCGACGCTATGTCTGTGCCTGGCGCAAGCTTCATGAATCCCGGGGAATGTTTTTATTGCTGAGTTTATCCAAGAAACAATACAGTCCTCATGTGAAACTACCACAGTTTTGTAGAACAACAAAACTGGCTCTATTGACCCATGTCTCAGGCTTTAAGATATATGCATTTAGTGTAGTCTTTGTTACTGTTTCCAGTAATTACAGTTTTTATTAATGCTTATTGCCCATAGATAAAAGGAGGATGAATAGGGTACAGCTTTTGTTTTAAAGCTGACTAAGCTAAGATGGCTGACCAAGCTAAGATGGCTACTCTGTCAGAGCACTTGCTTTTTCACTCACTAAAAAAGATTTCATACCCTGAAATTTCAAGTTCTTTGTCCTGCATGTGTGGTCTGAGCTACATTCTGATATGGTGAGAATGTTTGGCAGCAATGCTGAGGTCCAAGCTTGCAAATGTAGTGTTTTATTAAGAGGTTTCTAGAATTAGTATGCATGATTCTTCGACATATTCTATGCTATAATAGAATAGTAGGGGTTATTACTCTTATATTGCCTGAACAGATACCCTGACAGGCCATACTGCAGAACACAATCCCACAAACATATGAACATTAAACTGTGTGATATACATGTACAGAAACATTACCAGGTCACACCCACATAATGGTCTGGCCTGAACTGAGCCATCCAACCCCAACACACCTGGATACATAATTGAATACCAATAATCCCCTTCACAGCACCCCCCCCCCTTGTTGAACATCCACCAAAACCACCCATACTCGGGCTGCTAGCTTGGCGCAGCCATATCTGCACATAGTGCCCCGTACTCATATCTAGTTGGGTTGTTTGTTTCTGATAACTTGTTGCAGTTAAACTCTTTTTTCAAGAGGCTCCTTTAGCTGTTAAAACTTTCATTTAAAGGCTCACTGCTGCTTTTCAGCTGTGAGAAACATGTCTGCAGTTTGTTTCTAAGTAGTGGGGATATTTGTAGCATTTCCATATTCAGGCTTGTATTTGGGCCTAGTGTTTGTGGAGGCTGTGTGTCTGAGCACATATTCAGGGACATCTTGGTTTAGCCAAAGCCATCAGGCATTTCAGTGAGAGAGAATTGTTTGAGGTCACTGGTTGACTGAGGTCACCTGGACTACAGCTTAGACTAAGCACCTCATTGGTTCTTTGAGATTTCTTTCTTAAAAGCTGTCTCAGGTTTCAACTTTGTGTTACCTAAGAAGTTCAGTTGTGAGTGTTCTGCCATTTCACACTGAGCTAATCAAAGGAAAGACACTGAGCAAACTCGGAGCTATAATATATAACATCAAGTATCCTGTTTTTTGTTTATTTTGTTCTTTATTTCTTTGTTATTTATAGCACTTTGTGTACTGTGTATTTTTCTAGCTAGTTTCACTGTGTGTGAGATATTAACTGGAAATTGTCCACTTTTATTAAGCATCTGTTGGGTTGTTTGTTTCTGATAACTTGTTGCAGTTAAAATCTTTTATCTAGAGGCTTCTTTAGCTGTTTAAAACTTTCATTTAAAGGCTCACTGCTGCTTTTCAGCTGTGAGAAACATTTCTGCAGTTTGTTTCCCACCCTCCCTCCCTGTTGGTATAGTGTAGTTGGTGGTTTTGCAGTTGTCCACCCCTAGTCTAAATTTGATCTGGGACCCTCCTCCCAGTCTAGTGTCATTACCTCATTCTACCCAGTACAGGGAGAACATTTGAGAAGGCCAATCAGCTTAGTTTCTGCTACTCCTTTCTCTCTTTCCACTAAAAAAAAAACAAAAACACTTTTTCTAAGCTTGTTTCCTGCCTTTCCTGTGGGTAGTCTAGCCTGGATATAGATTTGCTGTGTCCAGGACTATTTGTAGGCTTCTAGGGCCCAAGCCTTTCTGTGTTGGATGGAAGCCTTCTAGCTTAATTTTGTTTCTTAGAACTAGCCAGTTTTTAGTTTCAGCACTTGTTCAGAACTTATTGTAAGCACTAAATAAGCTACAAAGTACTACAGCACTCAACTTTCCTCACTGTCTAGAGGAAAACAGTTTCTAGTACTTAACAAATAAGCACCTATCCAGGCATGTCTAAGGGTCAGCCCCTGGTGTTTTCTCCTGTCTACCTGATTAATCTGGGCATCTTGGGGCAATGCAGTAACTGCCTCATGTACACAGACAACCCTCTCCTCCTACCACCCAACACTACAACCTGTGAGAGATGCACTTATATAGCCAAACTGGAAGCAAAGCTCTCTTCACCCAAGACTGGACTAGACAGTCAAGAGGAGAAGGTAAACACTTGCACCACACCACACTCAGCACATAGTCCCTCAAAACCTACACCACCAAAACACATACATAGAAACACAAAACACACACCTACATTCGCGGAGGCTCTCAGTAAAAACCTGCCCAAGCAACAGGGACCTCCAAATCAGAAACACAAGCAACCTCCACCCCCCAGCACAACCCAAATGACACATAGCCCACAAACTCAGTGTGCCATTCAACCACAGCACATAAGGCATAACAACGTACCCAACACTCTAGTCATAGGTGACTCTGTAGTCAGGCACACTGATGTTCCACTCACCAGGCTAAACAAGGAGAAAGTTACTGTCATCTGCCTGTCGGGTGCCAGGATCCACCACATAATGCATGCACTTAGGTCACTCCACAACAAGTACAAATATGACACTGTCATTGTCCATGTTGGTGTGAGTGACCTGAGACGTACCTCCTTGGACTACATGAAAAGGGACATGGAGGAGCTGTCCGATCTTGTAGCCCAGGCAGGTATGACCCTAGGCCTGAGTACCATCCTGCCATCACCCAGAATGATATGACAGTACAAGGACAAAATGATTGACTTCAACAATTGGCTAAGCTTCTGGTGTCATTCTAAGGGGATCCAGTATCTGTCTGCCTGGGATGACATGATCGACAAGCCACAATGATTTGCCAGAGATGGCCTGCACCTGTCGCCCCTGGGATTCCAGATACTGGCTAAGGCTCTAGCCACCCCTATAGTGCCTTTTTTAGGCAAGGTTCAAATGACAAATTCACCACCCTAACAGGTACAGGCAAGAAGAATCTGAGGGTATTGCTACTCAATGCTAGAAGTCTAAACCTCAAAATGCACTCTCTCGAGGCACTCCTTAAAATGGAGAACATCGACATCTGTGCAGTGACAGAGACCTGGTTCAAGGCTCCAGAGAGTACCCCTGCATTACCAGGCTATAATTCATACCACACCTTTCGGCCACCTAACCTGGACCGAAACACTAAAGGCGGAGGCGTGTCCATATTCATTAAGGATATCCACACCTCCAGGCTAGTTGCTCAGCATAATGCATCCGAGATTATCCAAGTGCAGCTAACTCTGGGCAAGACCGCAATCCAAATTGTAGCTTGCTACAGATCCCCCACCATGCCCCAGGATTCCCACTCCTCATTTCTTAATACACTGGAAAATATTAGGGTACAACCTAACACCCTAATAATGGGTGATCCCAACTACCCTACCATTAACTGGGAAAACTACTCATGTACCAACTCTTGTGCTCAACGTTTTTTGGAATTCCTAAATTCCAATGCCATGGATCAACGTATCCACACCCCCACCAGGGGCAGCAATATCCTAGACCTGGTTATTACCAACATGGGCAACCAGTGCTCCACACCAGAGGTCAATTCCTCGTTGGTCAGATCCGACCATAAGCTAATCACCCTAGACATCCACATCCCTCCCCCACCCCCCATTAGGGAAACCACAGTAAAAAATGTCTCCAAAGCCAACTTCATGCTTCTTAAGACAGAAGTGGCAAACTTCACGACACCCATGCTGATGGACAATAGCGGTATGACTGCTGAATCCTACACAAATGCACTTTATAAGCACTTACATGAGTGCATGGATCGTGCAATCCCTAACAGAACCAAGATGCTATTCTCCAAAAAAAGGAAGCCAATCTGGTGGTCCCCTGCCATAAACAAACTCTACAACAGAAGAAAGAAACTGTTGCAAAAAAAGAGTAAAATCCCATGATTGGAGAAACTCCCTGGTCAGCTGCAGTAAGAAGCTGAGATCCCTCATAAAATCCTCCAAAGCTAGTTATGAAAACAAAATTGCCACTGACTCTAAAGACAGCCACAAAGCATTCTATAGCTATGTCAAGAATCTCAATGGCAAAACTCAGATCTGCTCTGAGTTACAGCACAATGGCACTAAATATACAGAACCAACGGATATTGCCAACATCCTGGCAGGTAGGTTCAGTGCTAACTTTACCCCTCTGTCATCCCCTAAAGGGCCCATCTCTATACCAGAAAAATGCAAAGTTCCTGTAATCACGGCTGCACAGGTAAAAAACACACTATCCAAAGTCAAGAACACAGCATCCATGGGACCTGATGACATCCCAGGCTGTGTTCTACATGAACTACAGAATGAACTGGCACCCCACCTAAGTACCATGTTCAATCATAGCCTCACCTCAGGCTATGTGCCCATTGAATGGCGCACAGCGACAGTTATCCCACTCCACAAAGGGGGAGCCACCACAGACCCTGGAAACTACCGCCCCATTAGCCTAACGAGCCTTGTCTGCAAGGCTATGGAGCGTATCATCATGGAACTTATAAACAATGACATTGGTAATCTCCAAACTCAGGACCCCAACCAGTTCAGGTTTGTAAAAGGCAGATCATGTCTCCTAAACCTGATAGACTTCTTTGAAGCAGTCACCAAAGCCGTAGATGAGGGTGAGGTGGTTCACACAGCCTATCTAGATCTCACCAAGGCTTTTGACACCATCCCCCACTCTGGAATTATAGATAAACTCGCTAAACTAGGTATAAATCCCTATGTCACAAGATGTGTTGCCAACTGGCTCACTGACAGAACCCACACTGTGAAAGTAGCAGACTCCAAATCCAGCGTCAGACCAGTGACAAGTGGAGTACCACAGGGCTCAGTCTTGGGTCCTCTCCTGTTTGGTATCTACTTCTCTGAAGTACAGGCCAACACAGAAGGTGTTTGGCTAACAAAGTTCGCAGATTACTGCAAACTAGTAGCCATAATCAAAACTCCAAAATATGTGGACATCCTACAAAAGGGCCTTGCTGAGACAGATGCCTGGTGTCAAAGCCATGGCCTCAAGCTCAATGCCAAAAAGTGCATTGTCATTCCTTTTGGTAAAAACTCTGTACCCATGAACTACCACATAGGCGGTAGTCTACTTAACACTGAAAGTGTGATAAGAGACCTTGGGACACAGGTGGACAGTAGTCTCTCCTTTGATAATCACATCGCCACAGTAGTCATGAAATCCTTCTATGTGGCACACCTCATCACAAAAGGTTTCTCATCCAGGAAAAAAGAGGTCATTGTTCCCCTCTACTCATCACTCATTAGACCCATTATTGAGTACAATGCCCCTTTTGGTATGTACCTCACAAGACATCTACAACAACTGGAAAGGCCACAGAAATACCTCACAAAGAGGATTACCGGCCTCAAAGAGATGCCCTATGCAGCCCGTCTCAAAAAACTGCAGCTTTGCTCCATTGCATATCACCTATTCAGAGGCGATCTCTGCCTAACACACAAAGCTATGTCAAACCCAGAGCTTTTAGACATGCTCCACTTAAAGAAATCCCAATCCCTACGAGCTACACGCTCTAGGGACCTAAACCTCATCACCACAATAAATAGAACATGCTGGAGGGATAGATTCCTGTCCCAGAGACTTCCCATACTCTGGAAGAAACTACCTATCTATATCAATCAAAGCTCCTCATTAGCACTGTTCAAGAAAAATCTTGATGATTGGATGGAAGATAGGAAATTTACCCTGGGGATCACTTCTGTGGCTCTGCTCGACAGTGGCGCAGGAAAATAATTTTCTTGGGTGGCGAAAGCCAGGGTACCTTTGGCTAGGCTATATAGGCCCTAGGGCCAATAGCCTAGTACCTACCTATGAACCTATGAACCTAGTGGGCAGTCTCAGGCTTGCAAACTAGGTATCCCTTGCATGTATAACCCTCCCTCATTTTCATAAAGCCAAAAGAATTGGAGTCATTGGTGTCCACAGTTTTTGGACATCCCTCATGGGATAAGTGTCTGTTCTAAAGATTAGACTTGGTGGCATGACACGATGTCCAGCCCCGTAGACATCCAGGCACAAGTTGCATTAGAATTAGTTGTCCACAACCCTGCTCAGCCTCCAGCCGGTCCTGCAGAACCTACGACCCAGGATTAAACACCTGACCATGATGCATGTCTCGCCACATGCATTATCGGGAATATATACCTTTCCCATGTTCCCATGAAGCTTCCCCATAACCATCTTCCAAATAGTACATGTCCGCAAATTGTATACCCCGTCCAGGTTCCTCTTCGTAATGATGCACACAACCCCTGTATACAAATGGTACAGGTACCTCCCGTATGCGGTTGTTCATATACATGGCCATGTATAACTCCAGATATGTAGTCATATATCTATAAATATACATACTTATATTCGCATAGCTACACTTCACACATACAGGCATATAAGTAGTTGTCAAGTATGTGTCCTATTCATAAATATGTATACTTGCAAATGTATACATATGCCTCTCAGAAACATATGAACAGTAACATGTACTATACATATGTGCACCAACCGACTGTCACATTTGTTGCCAGTACTGTGGAATGCCTGTAGTAAAGTCATATATTCTAATTAACATCCATACAGAATGTATCATGGATGGTTTAGTGGTAAAACCAGTGACTATGGTGTTCCTGTTCCTGGGTCCAAGCCATGCAAGGGCTGCTAATTTTATATGATGCCCAAAATAATGGCAGTTGGATATAGGGTGATTAAGGCGCTTTAAAGCAGACATAAGCAGGTATGCGTGATGGTAAGTGGCGGTCATTCAACAGTATGGGAAATGCAAATAAGCATGTAGGTGTATATGCATGTGTATGTACAAATAGATATATATACATGAAGAAGGAACATGGTCACAGTAAAGCAGTCGCAATGAATGTGAAGGAAAATAGCAGCGGAACACCCCATAGTATTTAGTGCTGTCATATCACACTGCCCAGAGGTGAGCAAACCCCCTGCATTTCCAACCACAGGTAGGATGCTAACAGTAGAACTAACTTGGTCCATGTGCTAAATCTGACTTTCAAACAGGTACAGGGCAGCCCCAGTTACCAATCAGATGAACCAAAAACTAATTGAACACCATTACCATTACATGAACATATGTCCCAGGACTATAAGCTTGGGATGTCTGAATATACTTGGAGTGAGCCAACATACGGGACATGTCTAGAGCAGTAGGGAGTGGCGCATGTGTAGTGGTGTGGTTTATTTCTGACCAGAGAATGGATGACTGCTGTGTTAGTGATGTTTTGCTGTGTTTGTTCTGGTAACTATGAAGCATGGGTATACATGCAAATGATGCAGCACTGCAATAGTGTAGTGGTTAGAGCATCCATCTGTAGAGCAGACGTTGCCAGTTTGACTGCAGCACACACCATTTATGACACGTAATCCGTATACGAGCGTATCTTGCTAATTTTATGCTAAATAACGATATAATACCATTGAAATGTGAACTGGGGTGACGTATCACAGTAAGAATGCAGAAGGTGTTTGCGTGATGGGAAATGGCGGTTAAACGGAAAACCGCTGCTGAAAAGTGTTGTATTCACCCTTTGTCCAACGGCCTTTGTTCTGCCCAGCAACACAATAAACCGCCTCTGCCAGGCTCAACACCAGGACCCTAGACATCACAATCAATATGATTTACCACTAAGCCATGGCAGTTATACCTAACTCTGATGTTATCATAAACATAGCAGACAGCACAGTCATTCAACAGTATGATCAAAGTAATTAATCATGCAGATGTATATGCATGCGTACGTACACATACATATACATATACATATACATATATATATATATATATCTACAGAATGAGCATGGGCATAAGAAAGCATTCATAATGACTGAGAAGGAAAACAGCAGCGGGACACCCGCATTATCTAGTGATGACATATCAAGCTGGCCAGGGGTGGGCAAAACCCCTGCATCTCTAACCACAGGTAGGATGCTAACAGTGGGAGTAACCTTGTCCATGTGCTAAGTCTGACTTTCAAACAAGTACAGGAGAGTCCCCATCCCCAGTCGGACAAGCCTAAACCCGGATAATCATATGAACATCCTGACTATCATACAAATGTATGTGCCAGGACTATAGGCTTGGGAAGTCTGAATATACTTGGAGTGAGTCAACATGCGGCACGGGTCCAGAGCAGTAGGGAATGGCACATGTGTAGTGGTGTGGTTTTCCCAACAGGAGAATGGATGTCTGCTGTGTTAGTGAAGTGTTGAGGCATGTGTTCGGGTAACTATGAACCATGAGTATACATATAAATGAAGCAGAACACCAATAGTGTAGTGGTTAGAGCATCCGCCTAACGAACAGGCATTCACAGTTCAAGTTCGACTATAGCACATATCATTTTCCTTGTGGAATGAATGTTGTTCTGCTGTAAAACCGACATTATAACATGTAAAAGTGAACTTGAGTATCACATGGGACTTTTAACCAGATCCCTTCAATCATATTGGTACTGTCATAATGAATAAGGCACAAGTAAGCACAAATAAGTGGCAGTAAACATATGTAACACACAGTAAGCATATGCAAGTGCGCTTGCATGGGTGTAACCAGCGCCCAGCATAGGAAATGTATATACGTATGTACAGATGTAATATATATATATATATATATATATATATATATATATATATATTTATATATATATATATATCTACACACACACACACACACACACACACACATATATATATATATATATATATATATATATATATATATATATATATATATATATATATATATATATATATAATATATATATATATATATATATATATATATATATATATATACATATATGTGAAGAATGAACATCGTAGCAATAAAGCATAGATAAGGGATGAGAAGGGAATCAACAGCAACTATGGTATTATATAGTGCTGTCAACATATGTTATAAAAAGCTGGCCAGGAGTGAGCAGAGCATTTATACTCACACCACAGGCAGGGTTTTACCAGTGGGAGTAACATCACTGAATTGCTAAGTCTACTTTACACATAGACAGAGAGTAGTCCCTGCTGGGACTACCAAAAATTCTGAGACGCATTTGGCCGTAATCCATAACACAAGCAAGGGCAGGTATGTTCAAAGACTAAATGGTGGGAGATCCTGAGAATACACGAGGCAGGACAACATATGTGTAGGGCCCCTAACGCTCTGGAGAGGGCAATGTTTAGAGGTGTGTCATGGCTGCGATAACAAGTGGATAATGGAAGTTATGTGTGTAAGTTGAACATGGGTGGGGTGGAGGAACTATGGGTATGAAATTATGGATCCAGGCGTGCCAGGGTTGGATGGCCCGGTTCTAATTGGACCGCCCTGTGGAGGTCAGTGAGTTCATAATAGGTATATATGCATACACACATGCAGACATCAATATGTAGAAGTACATTCTCTGTAACACATGCATTCCATTTGTAGACATAAATAATAGGAATGTGCACATACAAACATCGACAGTAGATGGAATAATAGGCTGTGCAGAAGAGGGATGGGACAAAACTGCTCGAACTCAGAGGCGTGTACAGTGTCCAGAGTCAGTGCTGTGCTGACGATAATCAAATGTGAGGGCTTCTCCACACATGGAATCATCCCTGTGATCTGCCTGCTATGGCAACGCCAAGTACTAAACCGGTCTAATTGTAAAAGAAATACGCTGAACACATACATAATTAGGCTCCCATATGTAAAGTGTGCGATACCGCATAGTCATACATATTAATGAATTGTAGTGTCATGTTAATGGGAGTAAGGATGTAATAAAGTATATTGTCTAATCTTGCCATAAACACATGCGTGTTCCATGTGAGGCAACCAAATAATTGCAAATAATATTCCTTTGGTCACTCACATCACCAATGTTTGTGGACTAAATATATGGGAGGTCTGAGGATACGTGGAGTGAGTAAACCGATGGGATGGCTCTATAGGAGTAGAGTGTGGCCAGTGTGTAGTGGTGTCGATACACCGCGAATCTGACAGGAGAATGGATGACAGCAGTGTTAGGGAGGCATTGGGGTGTGTTTGGGGAACCAGGAGCCATGGGTATATGGGTATATATGCATTTGGAGCAGCAAAGCATTTAGTGCATTCGTTAGAACAACCCCCTAATGAACAGACATTCTCTTACCGAATCACACTGTATCACATTCCAATTACCATCGGTAATCCGTACATGAACATATTGCGCCATCTGTCTGCTGTATAACGTGCTAGATATCGATTACAAGATAACTGGAGTGAAGTGTCAGTGTCATATGAATAAGGCACTAGTATGCAGGTGAAGCATATATAAACACCATTACGCATGTGTAAGTGCGTATGTGCGGGGTATGTATTGGTTTACAGACACACAAACACACATAAATATACATATATATATATATATATATATATATATATATATATATATATATATATATATAAATATATATATATATATATATATGGTTACACATACACACACACACACACACACACACATATATATATATATATATATATATATATATATATAGATATATATATATATATATAGATGTGGTGGTGGTGCTGCGGTAGCATTGTCGCCTCACAATAAGACGTTGTCCCATTTGATTCTCATCTAAAGCGTCTTCTGTATGGAGACATGCGGGAATGGGCGTACTTTCGTTGAAGACTGTGCATCAGGGCTGGCAACTCGGTACGTAAAAATCTACTGCCAGTCATTAGCGGACTGGAGGTCTGCTGTGGCGACCCCTAACAGGGAAAAGCAGAAAGATACAACAGATATATATATATATATATATATATATATATATATATATATATATATATATATATATATATATATATATATATATATATATATATATATATATACATATATATATATACATATATGTACATATATACATACATAAATACATATATATATATATATATATATATATATATATATATATGTGTGTGTGTGTGTGTGTGTGTGTGTGTGTGTGTGTGTGTGTGTGTGTGTGTGTGTGTGTGTGTGTGTGCGCGCGTAGATATACAGAGATATACAGCTATGAAGCTATGATAGGAAACAGCACACAGGAGTGACATATGTTCACAGTCTATGCCAATGGAAGTGAGGAGCCCAGGATAGAAACATGACACATGCAGCATGCCCTACCCCCCCCCCCCCCCACAGCCGGGCACGGGAAATATACACACAATCAATGTAAAGTGTCCACTGCTCTCCAGACCCCAAGCAGGATAGAACCAGGGGGGGGGGTACACAGTGCACCTGTGAATTCTAATCATGGAACACAGACTGGAGCGTCCCTTGCGGGGCACCCCAAAAATTGGCCAAACCAAAAGAAGGCGATAAACAGTCCATTTTGTCCACGGTGTATACAGACTCGGAATACAAGGGTGGGTAACCCTGATAACCCATTGGCCGAAACAATTGTATGAAATGGGTCCCATGAAGTGGAGAGTGTATATATAGGCTGCACTTAATGTCAAATTTTAGAAACATAGGTTCATAGGTTCATACTAGGCTATCTGCCCTAGGGCATTTATAAGCCTAGCCAGAGTGTGTTTGGCTTTCACCACCCATTTTAAATTAATTTTGCTATGCCCTTTTTCGAGGTTAGTATACTGTGCCTCTGTCTAACAGTGACACAGAAGTGATACCTGGGGTAAACCTATGATCTCCCATCCACTCATCAAGATTCCTCTTGAAGAGAGTCAATGAGGGACTCTGCCTAACCTGGACTGGGATTTTATTCCAGAGTGAAGGGAGCCTCTGGGTTATGAATCTGTCCCTCCAGCATGTCCTATTTATTTCAGTGCTGAGGTTCAAGTCTCTCAAGCGCATAGCTCGATGGGATTTGGATTTTCTGAGGTGCAGCATGTCCATTAATTCCGGGTTGGACATGGCTTTATACGTCAGGCACAGATCGCCTCTGAGCAGGCGGTATGCCACTGAGTAGAGCTGGAGTTTCTTTAACCGGGCAGCATATGGCATCTGTTTGAGCCCTTTGATCCTCTTGGTGAGGTACTTTTGGGGTCTTTCCAATTGCTGCAGTTGTCTGGTAAGGTACATCCCAAAAGGGGCATTGTACTCAATTATGGGCCTGATGAGGGATGAGTAAAGAGGCACGATGACCTCCCCTGATCTAGATGTGAATCCCTTCATGATTAGGTGGGCTATATAAAATGTTTTTCTAACCACTTTGGCCACGTGGTTGTCAAATGAGAGATTGCTATCAACTTGGGTCCCCAGGTCCCTAATTACTTCTTCTGTACTTATGGATTATCACATATGTGGTAATTTGTGGGCACTTTGTTTTTGCCAAAGGGGATGACTATACACACTTTGGCATTTAGCTTGAAGCCATGGCTCTGGCACCAGTTGTCTGTTTCTATGAGGCCCTTTTGGAGAATGCTTGTGTTGGCTGGAGAGTCGATTATGGCGCCCAGTTTGCAGTCATCTGCGAACTTGGTCAGCCACAGTTCTTCCGTGTTGGCCTGTACCTCCGAGAAATATATACCGAACAAGAGAGGTCCCAGGACTGAGCCTTGTGGGATGCCACTTGTAACTGGTTTGGAGTCTGACATGGCTCCAGCAATTCTAACCATGTGGGTTCTGTCCTTGAGCCAGTTTGCAACCCATCTAGTGACATAAGGGTTTATATTTAAGCTGGTGAGCTTATCTATAATGCCCAAGTGGGGTATTGTATTGAAGGCTTTTGCGAGGTCCAGGTAGGCTGTGTGGACCACCTTCTCCTCGTCAATGGCCTTGGTGACTGTTTCAAAGAAATCAACCAGGTTTAAGAGGCAGGATCTGCCCTTAACAAAGCCGAACTTGGTAGGATCCAGTGTCTGTAGGTCCCCAGTATCTTTATTTATGAGGTCCATGATGATCCTTTCCATAGCAGACCAAGCTAGTCAGGCTTATGGGGCGATAGTTTCCAGGATCCGTTGAGGCACCACCTTTGTGGAGAGGGACCACTGTTGCTGTACGCCACTCTTTGGGTACATATCCTGTAGTAAGGCTGAGATTGAACAGTAGTTTTATGCTTGGGTTTAGCTCTTCTTGGAGTTCATGTAGGACGCAGCCCGGGACACCGTCTGGTCCCATTGATGCTGTGTTTTTTTGCTTTGGAGAGGGCAGCTCTTACCTGAGCATCTGAGATGTCAGGGGGGCAGCACTCAGCTGGGATAGATATTTTCCCTTTTGGTGGGGAGGGGGAGAAGTTTGCGCTGAACCTGTCAGCTAGGATGTTGGCAATGTCTGTGGGTTCAGTGTATTTTTTGTCATTTTGGACTAATTCTGAGCATATCTGGGAATTCCCACCCAGGTTCCTAACATAACTAAAGAAAGCCTTGTGATTAGCCTTAGTGTCCTGTGCAATTTTTCTCTCGAAGCTGGCCTTAGACGATTTTATGAGTGCCCGTAGTTTTTTGCTAATACTGATCAGAGATGCCTTCCATTTTTGGGATTTTGCTCTATCAAGTAGTAGCTTCCTCCTTCTATTGTATAGTTTGTTTATGGCTGGGGTCCACCAGACAGGACATCTGCCTTTGGAGGATTGGGTCTTGGTTTTATTTGGAATTGCATGATCCATGCATTCCTGAAGGTGTTCATAGAATGCGTTTATAAAGGATTCTGCGGTCTGGGCCATATTTTCCACAGGCCCGGGGGCTTTGAAGGATTCCACCTCGAGTTTGAGGAGTGTTGAATTTGCTTTAGAAAAGTTTTTCACTGTGGTTTTCAGGGCAGGGGGTGGAGTCGGGATGTGAATATCCAGTGAGATTAGTTTATGGTCTGATCTTACCAGTGAGGGATACACTTCTGGTCTGGAGCATAGAGTCCCCATGTTGGTGATGATCAGGTCCAGTATATTTCCCCTCTTGTGGGAGTGGTAACAAGTTGTTCCATAGCATTTGAGTTTATAAATTCTAGGAACCTTTGGGCTAGGGTGTTGGAACTAGAGTAATGCTCCCAGTCTATGTTTGGGTAGTTGAAGTTGCCCAATATAATGGTGTTTGGAGAGACCTTCATATTTTCCAGTGTTCTCAGGAAGGCTGAGTGGGGTTCCTGGATTTGGGAGGGTGGTCTGTAGCAGGCTATAAACTGGAAGGCAGTTTTACCCACTGTTAGTTGCACATGGATAGTCTCTGATGCTTCGTGCTGTGCCACCAACCTGGAGGTGTGGGTATCTTTGACGAATATTGATACTCCCCCTCCTTTTGTGGTTTGGTCCAAGTTTTGGGGACGAAAAGCATGGTATGAGGTATAACCTGGCAGTGCTGGGGTGCTCTCAGGAGCCTTGAACCAGGTTTATGTTACTGCACAGATATCGATGTTCTCCATGCTAAGGAGAGTTTTGAGTGCATGCATCTTGAGGTTTAGACTTCTGGAATTGAGTAGCATTACTCTTAGTTTCTTATCCCTTGTGATACCTATGGAGGTGGGTTTGTCTTTTGAGCCTTGCCTAAAAAAGGCACTATGGGGGTAGCAAGAGCCTTTGCCAATATCCAAAAGCCCAGGGTGACAGGTGCAAGCCGCCTCTAGAAGCATCGTGGCTTGTCGAGCATGTCATCCCAGGCTGACAGGCATTGGATCCCCTTTGAATGACACCAATACTTAAGCCAATTGTTGAAATTGATCATCTTGTCTTCATATTGTGGCATCATTCTTGGTGAGGGTAAGATGCTACTCAAGGTCAGGGTCATACCGGCCTGGGCTACATGCTCAGAGAGCTTCTCTATGTCTCTTTTCATGTAGTCCAGGGAGTTACGTCTCAGGTCATTCACACCAGCATGGACAATGACTGAGTCATATTTGTACTTGCCTTGGAGTGACCTGAGTGCTTGTGTTATGTGGCGGATCCTAGCGCCCAACATGCAGCTCACCGTGACCTTCTCCTTGTTCAGCCTGGTGAGCGGGACGTCAGTGTGCCTGACGATAGAGTCACCTATTACAAGTTTATCATGTGTGTTGTTTAGCCTTATGGGCTGTGACTGTTTGGCACACTGGCTTTGTGAGCTATGTGTTGCACGTGTTTTGTTTTGGGGTAGCGGTTGCTTGGGTGTCTGCTTTGGAGGTCTCTGCTGCTTAGGCAGATTTTTATTTAGAGCCTCCAAGTATGTTTTTGTGTGTTTATGTGTTTGGTTTGCTGTCGTGGTAGGTCTATGTGAGACTGGAATTGTAGTGAGTGTGGTTTCCTTCTCCTCCTGACTGGTTTTGCCAGTACTGAGTTGAGAGAGCTTAGCCTCCAGTATGGCTATATGGTTGCATCTCTCACATGTGTTGAAATTTGTTGGGAGGAGGAGAGGGTTGACTGTGTACATGAGGCAGTTGTAACATTGCCTCAATATTCCCAGATTCACCAGCTGGACCGGAGAGGAGACTGACAAATGACCTTTGGACATGCTAGAATAGTATTGGGAATTCCTTTATAATTGAAAAAAGGTCCAATGGGGAACAAGGTTCTCAAGGGGAGTTTGTGAGGGTGTAGTGCTTTTATTTTTTTAGTGCTGACTTATATAATTGCTTTAGTGAGCAAGTGCCAGGTATCTTAAATGCAATGTGTTACAGGTAACTTAAATGCAAAAACGACAAACAGTAACTTTCTTTCAAGTGAAACAAGGAGATAAGTACAGTAAGCAATGCAGATATCACTAGGGATCCACAGAAGCACTGAAAAGCCGCGTTTTAGGTGGAATTAGCATTTCAGGGAAATAACAAGCAAAGAAACAACAAGCATACAAACAAAGCTAGATTCAGCAGGCCTGGATCTAGTCTATGCTACAGCAAACAAGGTGTACCAATTTCTGTAAGAAACAGTTCAAATATGCAGGCACTATAAGCCTTTAACCAGAAATTCCCAGCTCAGAAGGGCAGAGTCCAGCCTCTCCTCCCACAAGAGTGCAGACCACGAACCTTCTTAATGTAAAATAACTGGCCTGAAGCCCAAGTGCTTAAACCAGAACTAATGCACTTTTAGAATAACAGACACTGAGCCCTCAATCAGCAGTTCCCAACTTAGAAGGATGTAAGCTACCTGTCCTGCCACCACAGTGCAAGCCACAAACCTTCCCAATATAAAACAACTGGTCTGAAGCCCAAGTGCTTAATCCAAAAGACTTAGAATGATAGCTACACTTTAATCAAGTTACTACCAAGCAGTAATAAATACAATTGAATACTTTAAAGAATGCCTGGATTAGTGCTCAAGTTATACAAACAAAGCTAGATTCAGCAGGCCTGGGTCTAGTCTATGCTACAGCAAACAAGGTGTACCAATTTCAGTAAGAAGCAGTTCAAATATGCAGGCACTATAGGCCTTTAACCAGAAATTCCCAGCTCAGAAGGGCAGAGTCCAGCCTCTCCTCCCACAAGAGTGCAGACTACGAACCCTTTTAATGTAAAATAACTGGCCTGAAGCCCAAGTGCTTAAACCAGAATTAATACACTTTTAGAATAACAGACACTGAGCCCTCAATCAGCAGTTCCCAACTTAGAAGGATGTAAGCTACCTGTTCTGCCACTAGAGTGCAGACCACAAACCTTCTTATATATATGTTACAGTAAATATACACATGTATATAGCTAGGATATGATACAGCAGTTGCGAGTAACATATGTTCACAGGTTGTGCATATGGTGGTGGGAGGTCCAATAAACAAACATGTAACACGCAGCATTACCCCCCACTCCCCAGCTAGGCTGGTGAGACATACAGACACACAATAAAGGTTAACACACCACTGCTTCCCAGACCACCGACAGGATACTAACAATGGGAGAAACCTGCAAGGTCTATACTTGAAACATAGTCATCGATGTCCCTTGTGGGACACCAAAAATTAATGATCAGAGCCATTCCCGGTAATGATTTATCAAACCAGGCTGTAGATGTACACGGACCAGTAGGTTGTGCAAGCCTGATAACACATGGGTTGACACAACGTATGACATGTGTCCTGACACGGGGAGAGTGGGCAGTGTGTAGTGGTGTATTTATACCCCACCTGCACCCACAGTAAGGATGAGTGCTGTAGAGGAGTGGCAGGTGTGGGAACTATGGGTATGCGATTATGGGCCTAGGTGTGCAGGTGTTGGGTGGCAGAGCCATATTAGGACTGCCCCGTGGATGTAAGTAATATTCCGATGTGGGCATAGCTGATGGTCATACCTCCCATCCCCTAAGAGCACATCCACTGGATAGTCCGTAAACCATTGGGGGAACACATAGGGACCATACCATTGAACTGTCCCCTATCACCAGGGACATCCCTGATTACGACTCAGAATCTAACTCTGTCTCACCTAAACCCTCCTAGAACTAGTGATATAAGGAGGAAAGGTGGTGGATTACACGTAATGAATAACGACAATTAAGAGTCATAAACAGCATGTACCTCAGACAATGTGTATGAATACATATGCTCTGGGTCTGTCAATGTGTCAGGTTAATAGCACCAACATTTTAAATGTGTCTCTGATGTTGTTATGCAGTGTCCCTGATTCAGTCTTCATTTTTTCCCATTCGTATGAGAAGTCTGATAGGGACAGATAGAACATATTCCGCTAACTACCTTAGAAAAATGATAGAATTATAGGTATGCGGTAGCATGACTCGGCTGACGGATGTCAGTCCCAAAACCCAATTACTTGTCCGTATTGAAGAGTCTCAGTTCCCATGTATCAGCCAGATGGGTGCAGATTGTAAGAGGAACACACAAATAATATGAATAAAACACTGGACAGGCCGCTGAATCCGTACAGTCGAATGGCATGCCGTTGTCTAATGGGCAGCCATTCCCGATACTGTAGGCATGTAATCTGATGTAAAAGGCATCACAAGGTAATATTGTGGTCCTCACTCCCACCCAGGGGTGTGAGTGTCAGATGCAAGCACCAATGTCGGTGCATTTGCAAGTGAGGGAGCGAGCGGGTGTAAGCCTGTTTGGCTACCAGTATGCGAGTATTGCACTGGTAAAGCAATGTAGAGGCTAACCGAGTGTAAGAAGCTGTAACCAGAGGTTAGCATTGCTTAACACTGCACAAACCCATGCACACCCACTCACAACTGCTTTAATGTGCCTTACTCCCTCTGTATCCAATGGCCTTGTTCTGCCCTGCAACAAAATAAATGGCCTCTGAAAGGCTTGGAACCAGGACCCTGCACACACAGCTAATGTGATTTACCAATACGCCATGGCAGATATACAAACATGGGACATTACCACAAACATATCATACAGCGCAGTCATTCAACAGTATAGGAATGTATCCCATCATGTAGATGTATATGTGAGTGTTTACGTCCAGAATATAGGTACATACATATATAGAGATATATCAGGAACATACCATGTGGCAACAAAGCATTACAAATGAATGAAAAGGGAAATACCAGTGACGCCTGTATTATGTAGTGATGTTGTCCTATGTAATAGCAAGACTCCCTCAGACAGACATGTGTCATTCATACACGCAAACAGTTGTACATTGGCCATATACATCACTCGGTGCATGTAATGTACATTGACACAACAGTACCTATCCAATAATTATGTGAGAACAGTACACTTGCAAGGTGCTGTGTGCAACATTATCATCATGATAAAGGTAAATGGGATAACCATAGAGGGACCGGTAGTGTTGTGTGTACAATGGGGTCATCCACAGCACGTGTACCTGGACCATTTAGGAGTGATGTGCATACCAGGATCATGCGCCCAAGGGACAGGGGTGAGGATAACAGGAGTATGTTGTGATGCATATTACAAGGTTTACATGTGTCCAGTGAGCACGTGTGTGAAATGGACAGCTATGTATAGGGCAGATGTTGTCCTAGGAACTGACTGGCCTTATGTTTCGTAGGGTGAGAGTGGGATGTGGAGGAAGGAGAGTAGGTATGCCCGTGGAGGATAGATAGGGTAGGATCACAGACAAGACAGCATACAGGGTCGGTATATGACACATGTGGGGGGATACACCTCGGACAGGGATGGGTGTTCGGCATTCACAAACCCATAGAACAGTGAAACAGAGGTCCCCAGTCATGGGTAGCCACCACTGCACCAAAACAGCTGCAAATGAGGCAGTGCTGGGGGCTGTCCAGGAGGGGCAGCCTCACCCTGTCAATGTGACACTCCACCCTTGAGCTTACATATCTGGCTTTGGAACCCCTTAGTGAGCCCCCAATGCACCATGTCTGGCAATGCACGATAGCAGACATGTTCCTGTCTGGCCCTGCTCCCAGGGGGGACATGCCCCATCCTTAGTGGTGGTACCACCAGAAGGTAGTGCAGAGCCAACAGAGGTTGAGGTCCATGGCTGGGCCCCAGATGTGCTGGTGCCCGGTGCCATGGTCAGCTGATGTGGGACAGGGGGTTCTGCCGGGACCTCCCAACCCATACAGCCTATAGTGTTGCAGTTTAAACTCAGATATGGCTTAGTAATAGACAGCAGCATTCAGGATTACCTACAACAATATGCATAGATATCACCATCAACCCAACACAACAGATGGTATACAGTTGCAGAGGGAGCACAACACATGCATATATACTACATAACATCTGTACAATGTGTAGTAGACGTGTGACTGCAGCTATGAACAGTTGCCCATTATTGGCTTGTCACTGCGAACCCCAGACAGTCTCTGTCATACCACTGTTTCATGTGACATATGTCCAGTCAGAGATGCGATGGCAGTAACACATCCCAATCAGCATGTACTGTCTGCAATCCTCACACTATGCTCCTGCTGTGCACAGATGTGTGTTCAGTGTGTAACACAGGAAACAAATGGTTCCACACACTGACCAGCCCTACAGATGGGGGTCCCTCATGAACAGAGCACTGTCATGTCTGTTTTAAAACATGCAGAATAGCCATTACCACACACATGTTAAACAGGCAGTAGTCTCAATGCAGCATAGCTACACTTACATGCTGTAGTCATGTGTGGCACATCACCTTCCTGTCTTTAGGCTATTCCCCACTGTGCATGATGTTTGAGGAACATCCAGATATCATCTGTGATGCCGTTTCAAAACACCACATCCAGGTACCACTCACAGCGACTGTCATGGCCAAACACCAACATGATGTTCCTAGATAATGTACTGTGTTTATCATGCAAATGGCTATGGGAACACCATCACAGCTGTTCCACATGCAATCAGCTAGAGGAGGACTGCAATAGGTGCAGAGGCCATCACCTGATTATGTCCATCACTTACAATACACATGCTGCTGCTGAGCAGGTGTACACCTCCACATGCACCAGAGAGTGTGTGGGGACAGACAAAGTGCACCAGAGAAAGGCTTGGAGACTAAACCCTAAGCATCGTCTGCCACATGCCTACCAGTACAAGGGTCAAACCCCTGACTGACTACTCATTACTATTACATGTGCATGAAGTTACTACATGTGACACAAAGCTGAAATGTTGCTGTGCTGTAAGAACATATATGTGTGTAGGTGAGAGATATCTGCAACAGAGATATAATAGACATACATTAGGTGTAGCACACATGGCTGTCTATGTGAATGGATGCCATTGTCACCACAACCACACTCTCTAATGGACTCGCATTGACACTATTTGCCAGGGCCACATATACACACCATAACTACTTAGTTTGCCACACTGCAGTAATGCACAGGACTACATGCACCACAGGGGATATCTGGAGGTTCTATGGGCTAGAGCATGTGAAAGTATTTGACATCTGTTGGTATGCCAGTGAGGGTTATACTGGGAGTGACTGTGGTTAGCAGCATCATAACCCACACGCAGACACAAGGTGCTGTACTGACATGCATGTATGCATTGCTTCATGGGTGTGTAGTGGTTGGCTGTGCAAGATGGCTGTACAAGGCTGGGAGAGGGTTAATCCTTGGCATCACACCACCCGACAATTGTGTGCAGTTTGGTACAGGGCTGTAGTGTCTGCAATGTCCCACACAGATGGGTACTGCATGATCTGCTTTGACATCCTGGTTACCATAGTGTATGGCCATAGCTTTGCAATGCATGCCATGTCTGTGTTTGATAGTCCTTCACATGGACAATGCCTGGGATGTGCATGTCCCACAATACTGTACAGTGACATGTACAGGTGTACCTGGTTTGGTAGGCACATATTGTGTACACAAACAGTTATCCCCCAATATGCCAATGCTGGCCTGGTGTGGTGAAACCTGCTTATAGTCAGCAGGTTGACCCTGCACCTGCATTGATAGCATGATACAGGTATTCCCTGGTGTCAGTGGCATTGGTCCATACAGGGCACATGTGTACAGCATTGTATGGCCTCTGTGGATCACATTTGATGGCACCACATATGTTGCAGGCATCCAGTGGGGAACATAGTGAAGGCACATTGTCCACAATTATGTGCCTATTGTACCGGTGTACAGGGTGCCATGTCCTCTGCAGCCCACTGCAATCACACCATGCCTACTGTCTGTCATCAATGTGCATGGTACTAGCAACATAATGGGATATCCTAGGCAATTGTGTTTGTGTATGACACATGGGTGCAGGACATATAATGGGTACTAGTAGGGTTGCATACTTTGTTCACCAGGCCTTTTTCCAGATGTAGGGGTATGGCTTGCCAACACAGTCCCATGGCTGACTGGCATTTGTACTCCTCGTGAGGTGGCCAATGTGTCATAAGACGGACACCATATAGGAAAACTACAAAATCTGCTCCCCAACATGTCCAGTGGTTAGACACTCACAGCCACCTCTACACAGGCTCTGACAGCCAAACACACACACTTGCCATGTCCTGTATTCGAACCCTTACCTACCATATCACACTGCAGCAATACGCATTTAGGGCATGCGCTACAGTGAATACTGGGTTACATCACTTCTACAGGTGTATTCTTAGGTGGGTGACAACAGCAGGATTGACAAAGGTGGTCATGTCATTTGTACAGAGAGTGTATACTCTACAAAGCATTGTACTTGTCTCACACAGACAGACAGACAGACACACACACACACACACACACACACACACACACACACACACACACACACACACACACACACACACACACACAGTTGGCAAGTCTGGGATTAGAACACTGATCTAACTACATTATCACACTATAGTGTGATGCAGTTACAGAACGCGTTACCAAGATTACTGGGTCACAGCACTCCCAGAGGTGTATGTCTAGGTGGGTGACATCATCAGCCTTGCCAAAGTTGAGTATAGGAATTGTATGGAGTGTGAGCACTCTAAAAGCATTATTCTGTCCCCAGGCATATGGAGACACACATACACACACCCACACACACACACACACACACACACACACACACACACACACACACACACACACACACACACACGCATGCAGTTGGCAAGTCTGGGATTAGGAGACCAACCTAACTACTTTATCACACTACAGCATTACGCAGTTACAGAATGCGCTACCGAGATTACTGGGTCACAGCACTCCCAGAGGTGTATTTCTAGGTGGGTGACATCATCAGCCTTGCCAAAGTTGGGTATAGGCATTGTATGGAGTGTGAGCACTCTAAAAGCATTATTTAGTTCTCAAGCAGATGGAGACACACACACGCACACAGTTAGCAAGTTGATAATTAGAACACCGACCTAACTATTTTATCACACTACAGCATTACACAGTTACAGAACGTGCTACTGAGATTACTGGGTCACAGCACTCCCAGAGGTGTATTTTTAGGTGGGTGACATCATCAGCCTTGCCAAAGTTGGGTATAGGAATTGTATGGAGTGTGAGCAGTATAAAAGCATTAATCTGTCTTCAGGCAGACGGAGACACTCAGACACAGTTGGCGAGTCTGGGATTAGAACACTGACTTAACTACTTTATCACACTATAGCATTTCACAGTTACAGAACATGCTACTGAGATTGCAGGGTCACAGCACTCCCAGGGGTGTATTTCTAGGTGAGTGACATCATCAGCCTTGCCAAAGTTGGGTATAGGAATTGTATGGAGTGTGAGCAGTATAAAAGCATTAATCTGTCTTCAGGCAGACGGAGACACACAGACACAGTTGGCGAGTCTGGGATTAGAACACTGACTTAACTACTTTATCACACTATAGCATTTCACAGTTACAGAACATGCTACTGAGATTGCAGGGTCACAGCACTCCCAGGGGTGTATTTCTAGGTGAGTGACATCATCAGTCTTGCCAAAGTTGGGTATAGGAATTGTATGGAGTGTGAGCAGTCTAAAAGCATTATTCTGTCCTCAGGCAGACGGAGACACACTCACACGCCAGTGGTGGGATCAGAACACCTGCCTATCTACAGATCATTATTACAATACTACATAGTTATGAGTCGCGCCACAGAGACTACATATTTCAAGGCTGTCATTATGGCCTTCTAGGAATGCAGACATCAACAGGGATTATGACAGTTAAGATGTACATACCTATGAACCTGTGTGTTTAATGTAGGAATCCATCCTGAACTGGAGTATGCCCATCTGTGGAATGGACGACTACTATCACTATATAGGGTTACAATGGCCATGCCCATACACATAGAGCCACATAACCGGCACAAGGTGTGACTGGGCATGCTCACACATTTAGTAGCACAGGGCTGTTCAGAATGCACTATGTCTCCATCTACACAAGGTTATACTGTGCAGGGCTGTTTGGGATGCACTCTGATTCTAAACACAGAAGGCCACAGTGGCCATGCTATTACAGTTAGATGTAAAGAACACATTGTAATGGACTCTGGTGTTACTAGTTGTCAATTTTAGCAGGAATGCTGCACTACATATCTGACACCGGTCATCTACACAACATCTGCTGCTGTCCGTCACCTTAGATGTACCATTCTATACCAAGCACAATACTACCACTCACAGTGATGTCTTGCTAGGAGTGGCAACTGCTTGACCAACACAATGAGCCAATGTCCTGCTGTAATTACGAGGTTGTCCAGTGTTTGTCATTCTGGGATAACATGACTGAAAGTAGACAGGCCTTTGTCACATATCACATGCATCCATGATTCAAGGGAGTGGGGATAATACCTAGGTTGCATTCACCCATATAGTGCCATTCCAAGGCAAATGTCCTAAATACAGGATAACACCCTGACACCTAGAGGACAACTGCATTGTATGCTTATGCTAACCAGTGCTAGATGTGTAGCATTTGGAATCACATCTGCTCACTGTAGATCCAACAATGGGAAATACTGACATCTGTGCAGTGAGGAACACCTGGCTGAAGGCTCTGTAGTGCACAATAGCACTACCACCATATACCTCAGAACCAGACATGTGTGCCATAACACAGGTACGGATCGCTCCAGGTGGTGGTGTCCCCACATACATAAAGGCCACTCACATGTACTGACCAGCACTCCCACAAAAGGCATCACAGATGAGTCAGGTGCAGGTCACAGTGTCAAAAGCTGCATTCTAGGATGTAACCCTCAGACATCACCATGCCCTCGGACCACTAACACTCATCCATACATGTGGTAGGACATGTAATAGTACAACACCATGTGACCTTTGACCAGTGGACTGTACCTAGCTCTACATCAACTGTGCAGAGTACACATGTACTGACACAGTTGCATCATGTGTTATACAATGGAATGATACCACTGTTTGTAACCAGGTCAGCTGTACACATACCAGGGTCCCTCGGTTATTTACAGCATTAACAGATGACTGGTGCTGCACACCAGTAAACACCCTCATGTTTGGATATGACATACATGTACCTGCCCTGGATATGTACATGCCACACACATACAACATATATGGAAATAGCATAGCTGTTGTTGTCCTTTGTGCAGACAGGTGGCTACAGCCATTGCACACATGCACATGGAAGGTAGGTCCATGGCTGCTGAATGCTAACAGTACATAAGGTGTAATATCAATGTTGACAGAGGTAACATTCCCTCTGTACTTGTCACCCATGACACCTATCATATCATGCAACAGTCCATGTGTCATGTATGTCATTACACATGTCCACCAAATGCAATGCCTACAAACATGCCCAAATGACAGGAATGTAGGACCTACACACATGTACATGTAGTGGTGTGCATTCAGATACCATGCGTGTGCAGTTGCTGATGTTTGCAGGTGACGTTGTCTTAGTACATCATGCAGTTGCAATGCAGCCTCAACATTGGCAACTGTATATGGTGATATGCTGAAAGAACGGTAAGATGTACTTCAGGTCTGGACAGATGTGTGGACATAACTAAGTGGTGGGGCATCTTTGCAGATGTATGTTTGCTGAGGACAGCTCACAGGTGTGTCACAAGCACTCATACAATAACCTGTGTAACCGCTAAGCTATGGTTTTGTTAATTGAAGGGGAACACACACAACTTAGCAGTCAGGGTGACACTGAAGGTAAATCACTTGACATCTGTAACAATTAAGACCTCCCATATGCATATATTAGCACAGTTGCCAAGGGAGGCATCAATGCACTTTGTAAGGCATGCAATACTGCTGTAGGTCTGTCATACGTATCGTGAGATAGGCAGGTGTTTGATTCACAGTACTGGCATGTATGGTTGCGTGTGTGTCCATATATGTCACGTATGGTGGGGAATACATCTCAATTATTACTCACTCTCCTGTACACTGTTGTAGACATCTGTACTGACTGCAATGTAGAAGGCAGGACATAGGCAGGGGTGTGTATCTCACACATGTGAGGTATCTGTATGTGCGTGACATAGGTGTATTCAAAAGTGAATGCCACAGTGTGTGTGTGTGTGTGTGTGTGTGTGTGTGTGTGTGTGTGTGTGTGTGTGTGTGTGTGTGTGTGTGTGTGTGTGTGTGTGTGTGTGTGTGTGTGTGTAAGTATGTATGTATGTATGGCTGTCTGGTCCCTGGAGTGAGGATGTATGTTACCATAGTCAACTGATAAGACCCAACCCCCATCCAGGCGATACAATCTACTATCCCTGTTGATGTCCTTGATCTTAGGCCATACTGACTACCTGTACATGTGTAATCTCTGTGATGCATCATGTAAGTGCACAGTACTGTAATGATGATTTGCACATAGGCAGGGGTCCTCACCTCAACACTAGCAACTGTGTGTGTGTGTGTGTGTGTGTGTGTGTGTGTGTGTGTGTGTGTGTGTGTGTGTGTGTGTGTGTGAGTGTGTGTGTTACTGTGTCAGTGAATCCATGAGTGTGTGGGTGTGTTACTGTGTCTCTGAATACATGTGTGTAAATACCTGAGTGTGTGGGTGTAGTTGTGTGTTCGCATCCTGTCATGGGAACATGTATTACTGCTTCCCAATGAGGCATCATGCTTTCCACTGGCCTCTACCCTTGTCATCAGCTAGACCTCTCTCTTACCTCCCCACTCTATGTAACTGTACCTGTGATGTCTCCCAGTATGGATGTCATGTCTGTAGTCACAGTAGCTTAATACACAGCTATCATGCTCTTAGATCAGTAGACGTGTTTGGAACGTGGGACATTCTAACTGTGATGTGGAAGCTACAAGGTGCATGCTGGTATTTTCATACATTCCTGTGAGTAGTCCACGTTTACATGTGGGACACTAACTGCAAACATTGACATCCACCGGCATATGCAATTAGACCTGAAGGAGGAAGGCAGAACATCAAGACCAACATGCAGTTACTGTTGTTACATATGACACATACTGTTAGCAGTACAAAATGCATTGTAAACCTGTACTACATTGTATGTCTGCTGCCTGTCAACAGTACACAACAATTGTAATCTACACTTATCTTCCTAGTCTGTTCACCCTGTGCATCAGACCATATGAGCATGCCCCTGCACTAATGGTGTAGATGACAGGGTTGTGGCACAGGCATCATCATATGCAGAGGGGGATAATGTTTGTCAGAGGCCTAGGCTGCACCATTGGATGACATCATGTGTGTGTGGGTTAGGGCCTTTGATCTCATTGGGCGTGTGTGGATGTTATGCATGTGTGTGTTGCGGTGCCCTACATATGTTTCCGGTGTGTGTGTGTATGTATGCACACAGTTCTGGCATGTGTCTGGCCTACACAGCTGCAGACTGTACAGGCCAGGTTTTACAGTTCACGGTGTCCAGCCATGGCCACGTGACCTGTGCCCGCCAGGGGTTGTATGGGCACTACCAGGCAGAGGTGCAGATTGGGTACTGTCTGATGACACATGCCCACTGGAAGTGTGTCCCTGTTGGGACTGTCCAGGGCCACGTGCACATGGTCTGCTGTGTCCTGGTGTGGACAGCACAGCACCAGCTGCACTGCTGCTGCTACCGCCACTATGGGAGCGGGCATGTGAGGTAGTTCATTCACGTAGACCTGCAACAGGTGATGTAGCTGGCCTATGTCCACGTGCCCGATGCCTCACTCCTACCAGATGTTCCAGCACAGACATCTCACGCTCGCAGATTGTCATGCCACGATCAAGGACTCCAAACATGTCACCCAATCGTCTATCCAAAACTTCAGCAATCTGCTGTTGAGCATTTGCCATTGCCTGGATGTTATTGTTTACAGAATGGACAGCAGCCCTCTGGAGCCTCTGACCTTCTCTGTTGTGCCATTCAGCATGTGCCTGTGCCTCCATTACAGCCTGAAACATGCATCCGGTGACACCAGCTGCTGTGCTCTGTTTTGCAGGGGCATATTGGCCAAAGGTCCTCCTATGAGCAGCACTGGCCACATGCCTGTGTGGGGCATCACCAGTCAGTTGGCTGACACCATGGTGTTCAGGCACACCTACCATAGCCTCTACACTCTCCTGTTCCAAGCTACCACACATCAACTGTCCTTCCTCTATGGCCACTGGTGATGGGGTATGTGTTGGCATGAGAACTGTGTGCAGGGATGAGGGGGATATAGGTGGAATGGCAACCAATGGCACAGATTCAGACCCTCACAACCCTGCTTGTGCCTCAATCATACATTCATCATCACTGCTAGAATCTGTGGGGACACTAACATCAGTTGGACCACAGGAGGGGAACGCACCTACATCAACACCAGTGAGGGGCAGAGAAGAACTGTACATTACAGTCTATACAATAGACACACACACACACGCACACACACACACACACACACACACACACACACACACACACACACACACACACACACACACACACACACACACACACACACACACACACAGTGGCACCCCACATGCATGTGATATGACAGAAGGCATGCAACATGCGTGTGATACTGCAGACGGCATGCAGCTCAGACAATAATAGTGGTAGTTATCATACATCCCTGGGTTGCACACAACAGCATGCATGTGTCACGGCATGCAAATTACACTATCATAGTAGTAGATAGCATACATCCCTGTGTTACACCATGTAGACCAGCACAGGTTAACAGTACACCTGCCTGATATGTGGCATATGACCTTGACAATCACATGTAGTATGACATGTGATCTGCTGACGTATGCAATGACATGCATACATGTT